>NC_086450.1:358043815-358301315 GCF_028390025.1 Pseudophryne corroboree | reverse complement strand
TCCAAATGCCGTTTGGAATCCGCATCACCTGACCACTGTCGTGTCCATAACCCTCTACTGGCAGAAATGGATAACGCACTTAGACTTGATGCCAGTCGGCAAATATTCCGCTGTGCATCACGCATATATAGAAATGCATCTTTTAAATGCTCTATAGGCAATAATATACTGTCCCTATCTAGGGTATCAATATTTTCAGTCAGGGAATCCGACCACGCCAACCCAGCACTGCACATCCAGGCTGAGGCGATTGCTGGTCGCAGTATAACACCAGTATGTGTGTAAATACATTTTAGGATACCCTCCTGCTTTCTATCAGCAGGATCCTTAAGGGCGGCCATCTCAGGAGAGGGTAGAGCCCTTGTTCTTACAAGCGTGTGAGCGCTTTATCCACCCTAGGGGGTGTTTCCCAACGCACCCTAACCTCTGGCGGGAAAGGATATAATGCCAATAACATTTTAGAAATTATCAGTTGTTATCGGGGGAAACCCACGCATCATCACACACCTCATTTAATTTCTCAGATTCAGGAAAACTACAGGTAGTTTTTCCTCACCGAACATAATACCCCTTTTTGGTGGTACTCGTATTATCAGAAATGTGTAAAACATTTTTCATTGCCTCAATCATGTAACGTGTGGCCCTACTGGAAGTCACATTTGTCTCTTCACCGTCGACACTGGAGTCAGTATCCGTGTCGGCGTCTATATCTGCCATCTGAGGTAACGGGCGATTTAGAGCCCCTGACGGCCTATGAGACGTCTGGACAGGCGCAAGCTGAGTAGCCGGCTGTCTCATGTCAACCACTGTCTTTTATACAGAGCTGACACTGTCACGTAATTCCTTCCAACAGTTCATCCACTCAGGTGTCGACCCCCTAGGGGGTGACATCACTATTACAGGCAATCTGCTCCGTCTCCACATCATTTTTCTCCTCATACATGTCAACACAAACGTACTGACACACAGCACACACACAGGGAATGCTCTGATAGAGGACAGGACCCCACTAGCCCTTTGGGGAGACAGAGGGAGAGTTTGCCAGCACACACCAGAGCGCTATATATATATATACAGGGATAACCTTATATAAGTGTTTTTCCCCTTATAGCTGCTGTATTTTTAATACTGCGCGTAATTAGTGCCCCCCTCTCTTTTTTAACCCTTTCTGTAGTGTAGTGACTGCAGGGGAGAGCCAGGGAGCTTCCCTCCAACGGAGCTGTGAGGGAAAATGGCGCCAGTGTGCTGAGGAGACAGGCTCCGCCCCCTTCTCGGCGGCCTTATCTCCCGTTTTTCTGTGTATTCTGGCAGGGGTTAAATTCATCCACATAGCCCAGGAGCTATATGTGATGCATTTTTTGCCATCCAAGGTGTTTTTATTGCGTCTCAGGGCGCCCCCCCCCAGCGCCCTGCACCCTCAGTGACCGGAGTGTGAAGTGTGCTGAGAGCAATGGCGCACAGCTGCAGTGCTGTGCGCTACCTTGTTGAAGACAGGATGTCTTCTGCCGCCGATTTTCCGGACCTCTTCTGTCTTCTGGCTCTGTAAGGGGGGCGGCGGCGCGACTCTGGGACCTATCCATGGCTGGGCCTGTGATCGGTCCCTCTGGAGCTAATGTCCAGTAGCCTAAGAAGCCCAATCCACTCTGCACGCAGGTGAGTTCGCTTCTTCTCCCCTTAGTCCCTTCGATGCAGTGAGCCTGTTGCCAGCAGGTCTCACTGAACATAAAAAACCTAAAACTAAACTTTTCACTAAGCAGCTCAGGAGAGCCACCTAGTGTGCACCCTTCTCGTTCGGGCACAAAAATCTAACTGAGGCTTGGAGGAGGGTCATAGGGGGAGGAGCCAGTGCACACCAGGTAGTTCTAAAGCTTTACTTTTGTGCCCAGTCTCCTGCGGAGCCGCTATTCCCCATGGTCCTTACGGAGTCCCCAGCATCCACTAGGACGTCAGAGAAATATATATATACACACACACAGACACACACACATATATATATATATACACATACACACACACACACACACACACACATATATATATATATATATATATATACACATACACACACACACACACACACACACACACACACACACACACACACACACACACACACACATATATAATGCAGCGGGACGGCACTCCAAGCTGCTTTGTATGCAGTGTACATCGGTGCCCAACCAATTTCCGAATCCTGGCAGGGGTATGGCTAGCATATAGAGCCACAGGGGTGGTACTCAAGATGATTGAAATAAAGACTCTAGGTCCCCGTCGGTGAGTCAACGTTTCAGAACAGTACACTTATGTTTTTTCGGCAGCACACCCGCACCCTCCGCCAGACCCACTGAATATATATATATTTATCCTACAAAATGCCTACCTGCAGCGGGAATCATATACAGATGGATGCAGTTTACGGCAAAAAAAGTAGGCATAATTTAAGTATATAATAAATGCACAGCTTGCGTAGTATGCAGAGTCACAAGTATTTTAAGATGCCTGCGACCGTGAATATTATGTAAAATGGGCATTTTCTGTAACTTTTAGAATAAGATGCGCCAATAAAGTAACTTATGCTTGCACATTCCCTTCGGTTTGATCTCAGACCACGGAAAACCCCACTGTATAAATAAAAGTGATGTGCTACTGTACTTCTTAGCCATTTGCGTTGGATGCCTATATGACAAGAGAGGACTTACAGAAGGTGGGCAATACACTGGACAATGAGAATTTATGTGGAGGTTAGGTTTAATTAGTTATATGGTTCTGAACTCCTGGAGAATATAGCCCTATGTCAACCAGCCTAGGGCTTGTTGCTAACATAGCAAGAGGACCTCACGCTGCGATTTCCATTGCTGGCATAACCTAATGCTAATAGCAGCAATTTCATGATAAATAATTATTTACAGCCATCTCCATTCTACACATGCGCAAACCAGTTAGGCCATGCATGCCCAGTGAGCAGATCACCAGGTTTGCTGTGCTGCCGGTACACATCGCAAAGAGAAACTGCACAAGCAATGCAAGGTCAGTAAGCATAATGCCATCCTGATGTTGCGCAAGTGTTGGTATACGGGTGGAAGGCAAACCGTAAATAGACAGTCAAAAGGTCGACATCATATGGTCAACATTAATTTAGGTTGACAGGGTCAAAAAGTCGACTTGCAAACAGTCGACACAATGTTGGTCATGATTTTGCATGATTTTTCATGTTAGGGTTAGGCACTTGGTGGAGGGTTAGGATTAGGCTGCATAAGGGGACGGGTAGGGTTAGCCACTAGAGGGAGGGTTAGGTTTAGGGTTAAAAACCTTTTATGTACTGACCATATGCATATCGACCTTTTGACTGTCGACCATCTGTTATCAACCTATTGACTGTCTATCTATACACTATCTATCTTTTAATCCACACCCGTAATAGTTTGCGTCAACCACTGCGATAAGACGAGCTTATCTTGGGTGGTCATTCCGAGTTGTTAGCTCGCTAGCTGTTTTTAGCAGACGTGCAAACCCATAGTCACCGCCCATAGGGGAATGTATTTTAGCTGTGCAAGTGTGTGCGAACGCATGTATAGCCGAGCAGTAGAAAAGTAGGATTTTGGTTACCTACCAGTAAAGCCTTTTCTCGTAGTCCGTAGAGGATGCTGGGGTCCACATTAGTACCATGGGTATAGACGGGTCCACTAGGAGTCATTGGCACTTTAAGAGTTTGAGAGTGTGGGCTGGCTCCTGTGTCTATGCCCCTCCTACCAGACTCAGTCTACAAACTGTGCACGAGGAGACAGACATCTTTGAGAGAAGGATTTTACACAGATAGTGGCAAGATTCACACCAGCTCACACATACAAGGCACATCGAGCTAACTTGCTTGAAATGCAGCAACCACTGAAACATTACTTTCCAAGTAACAATGCAGTACTCAACTAAAATGAAGTTGTACTGAACCAAATAATGATAGCAGGAAAACGAAGCGCTGGGCGGGCGCCAGCAGAGCCGGCCATAGGCATAGGCAAACTAGGCAATTGCCTAGGGCATTTGATTAGCCTAGGGGCATCAGCAGCTTCTGTTGATTAAAATGATATGCAGCATGCCTATATTCTGTGTGTAGCATTTCATATGCAGATACAGCCACAGTCTCACACAGTATACAGGCATGCTACATATTTTAATTAGCAGAAGCTGCTTGTGCATTCCAGCCACATAGCAATGCAAATAAGCAGCATTTTCATTAAAAAAAGTAAGTCTTGATAAGCGAACGGTCCCTGCTGCAGCAGGTCCTCCCGAAGAGGAAGAGGCCTCGGCTCTTCTAGCAGTAGATCCAGAAGATCCGCGCACCAAGACCTTCTTGGCCAGTCTGGAGCAATGAGGATCGTTTGAACCCTTATTCTCCTTATGAGCTTTAGCACTCTTGGAATGAGTGGGAGTGGTGGAAATACATACACCGATGGAGTCCCCACTCTCCTGGATGGAGATAGTTTCTGCTGAGGAAATCCGCTTCCCAGTTGTCTACTCCCGGAATGAAGATTGCTGTCAGCGCCAACGCGTGTTTTTCTGCCCAGAGGATGATTCTTGTTACCTCTGACACTGCAGCTCTGCTCTTCGTTCCGCCCTGTCGGTTTATGTAAGCCACTGTCGATACATTGTCTGACTGCACTTGAATGGCCCGATTTCTCAGAAGATGGGTCGCTTGGAGAAGACCATTGTAGACGGCTCTTAGTTCTAGAATGTCCTGCAGACAGCCGTCCAGAAGTTGTCCTTAGTCCTGCAGACAGCCGTCCAGAAGTTGGTGGAGGCACGAGTTATTGTACCTGTCCCTCCTCATCTGCAAAACAAAGGTTACTATTAGAACCTTTTCGTGGTACCGAAACCGGATGGTTCGGTCAGGCCCATTTTGAACCTAAAATCGCTAAATCCCTTTCTGAAGGAGTTCAAGTTCAAAATGGAGTCTCTAAGGGAGGGGATATCAAGTCTGGAAGAGGGGGAATTCCTGGTATCCCTGGATAATCAAGGATGCATACCTCCACATTCCGATTTGGCCGCCGCATCAGGCTTATCTCCGATTCGCACTGTTGGACTGTCACTATCAGTTCCAGGCTCTGTCATTTGGTCTCTCCACAGCACCGAGGGTTTTCACCAAGGTGATTGCGAAAGAGAACCATAATTTCCGCAGTTTTCTATCATCAACTGCACCCCTTTTGCAAGAGATGCTGCCCCCCTCAACACATTCCCTTCACCGTCCTCAGTGTCAGAATCGGTATCCGTGTCATCTTGTATAATTTGTGCAAGAGCACGTTTTTGGGAATATACAGCGGGGTGCCCTGAGGCAACAGAACTGGGCCAGACTGCCATAGAGTTGTGTAAAGCCTGAGTTGCAGACTCATTCTGTGCAACCCTAGTAGAAATCTGAGAAATCATAGATTTGATAAAGGATAACCACTCAGGCTCCCTTGATGTTATCTGTGCTAAAACAGTGCAATCCTGATTACATGGAATGGGATCATCCTGAGAGGACATATCCTCTGCAGCATATAACACAGAGTCCCTGGACACAGCTTAATGGAGACCACAGACACACACGCACGCACACACACACACACACACACACACACGGGAGGGCAGACAGAGTTTCACCCCCAAGAATGGCAAGAGAGACACAGAGATTGGAGCCAACCCACACACAGCACTTTTTAGGTAAAGGGAAACCCCCAACCAGCACTGACTGTGCACCTTAATAGGTTACACAGCCTGTATACAGCCTTCCCCCTTCTACAAGCCCCTGGTACCGTGAGAGATAGCTGGGGATGTTCTGGAGGGACAGCGTTGTGCATGCAGGAAAATGGCACTGAACGCTGCTGGGTCCGCTCTGAGGAGAAACTCCGCCCCCAAAATGGCACCGTCTTCCCGCTCTTCATAGGATTATACTGGCCTGAGGAATTATGCTGGCAGAGATACTGGGACCCCGACAGGCTGTGTGACCAGTGTAGGGTGTAGGCGATGGCTCAGGGCGCCCCACACAGCGCCGCACTATGTACCGCTGAGCCCCGGAGTGCAGTTAGTACTGCGCTCCATACCCTGTTGCCGCCATCTTCACACCGGCCCCCCGCTTGCTAGGGGGGTCGGTGACTCACTCGCCACCAATCTTCTGGCTCTGTAAGGGGGTGGCGGCATGCTGCTGGGGTGAGCGATCCCCTGTGGTGGGGAACGATCGATCCCCTCAGGAGCTCAGTGTCCTGTCAGCGGAGATAGTGGCTCAGACCCTGTAGGGCGGACACTACTCCTCCCCTTAGTCCCACGAAGCAGGGAGGCTGTTGCCAGCAACACTAAAAAAAAAAACTAGAAAAACGCTAAAAAAAAACTTTTTCTAAAGAAGCTTCCCTAGCTGTGACCGGCTCCTCGGGCTCATTTTCTAAACTGAGTCTGGTAGGAGGGGCATAGAGGGAGGAGCCAGCCCACACTCTCAAACTCTTAAAGTGCCAATGGCTCCTGGTGGACCCGTCTATAACCATGGTACTAATGTGGATCCCAGCATCCTCTCGGACGTATGAGAAAACAGTTTGTGCAGTTTCTGAGTAGGTCTGAACTTACTCAGTCACTGCGATCACTTCAGCCTGTCCGGTCCCGGAACTGACGTTTAGACACCTGCCCTGTAAACGCCTTTTTCCTGTCAATCTCCTTGCGATCGGCTGTGCGAATGGATTCTTCGTTAAATGCGACGATACACTTTGTACCCGTACGACATGCCTGCGCATTGTGGTGCATACGCACGAACAGTAGTGACCTGATCGCTGCGCTGCGTAGTTTTGTAAATTACCCTAAGACTGTGATCCATCCAGCATGATGAGAAATGTATGATAAATAGCTTTAAACTGCGATATTCTAATGCTCTGTAAGGTCTGCTAATGCACCGCTCACCACCACCCTGCTCTAAAGGCTTAGATACGGGATGCGTTTAATTTACCGGCTGTCAGGATCCCGGTGGTTAGGATACCAACGCCGTAATCCTGGCACAACAGGGCTAGTCCCACTCGTGGGTGTCCACGACACCCACAGAGTGGGAACAGATCCTGTGGTGAACTACCGGTCCTGCAAAGGAGACTCTTAGCGCTCGCCCCGGTGAGCGGGATGTAGCTGTCGGAATTTTGACAGCCGGCATCCCGCCCACCGATAATCCATACCGCACCCGTAGATACAGTTCAGTCTGACATTTCATGTGCTGTACAAAAAAAAGTATCCATTTTGCCATTTGCTGTTGGATGTATGGCCACTCTGCTTTAGCTTAGTGCTTATAGGTGGTCATTCCGAGTTGATCGCTCGCTAGCTGTTTTTAGCAGCCGTGCAAACACTATGCCGCCTCCCACTGGGAGTGTATTTTAGCTTAACAGAAGTGCGAACGAAAGCATCGCAGAGCGGCTACAAAGTTTTTTTGTGCAGTTTTGGAGTGACTCAAAACCTACTCAGCACTTGCGATCACTTTAGACTGTTCAGTTCCTGTTTTGACGTCACAAACACGCCCTGCGTTCGCCCAGCCACGCCTGCGTTTTTCCTGGCGCGCCTGCATTTTTTTCAACACTCCCTGAAAATGGTCAGTTGACACCCAGAAACGCCCACTTCATGTCAATCACACTACGGCCAGCAGTGCGACTGAAAAGCTTCGCTAGACCGTGTGTGAAACTACATCGTTTGTTGTAATAGTACGTTGCATGTGTGCATTGCGCCGCATGCGCAGAAGTGCCGATTTTTTGCCTCATCGCTGCACAGCGAATGAATGCAGCTAGCGATTAACTCGGAATGACCACCATAGGTAGCAGCTGCATTTGTAGCATCAGTTCATAGGCTGCATTCACATGATTACTAATTCCTCACAGAGGTCAGTGAATGTATGATTATTCTCAGAAATGTTACTTGAGACAGCAAAACAGCAGCCAGCACAGTGCTGTGGGGAAGGAGGCAGTAGTATTGCAGATGTGTGCAGATTACAGATATATTATGATATAACACAAACTGCGGCTTCTCTTATTATAGCCAAAAATGTGCCTGGGGACGAGAGGATAATAAGAAATATGTTTAAACAAGACAGTGACAGACACCAGGAGCAGGAGATGTTGACTTACATGTTAGTGATGAGGAACACAGCCAGGACATAGTAATGCTGGGGCCCTATTAATATCATCAGAACTGCGGACACAGCTTCTATGTAGAATCCATACAAGATTACCTTGTAGTACCCGATTCTCAACAATAAAGAGTGACTTAACAGGACAAGCAACTGCAAATACAAAGGAAAGGGATTTAATAGATGTGATATTTTAGGGGGTATGCAATTAGGTCCATTTTTTTTTACCTCTTCGCTATTTTTAGGGCAAATGAAGATTCAATAGCAGCGCCGTTTTTTCACCTAGGCAAAAAAATCAGCAGGAGCGAAAACATGTGAATCAGCGAATCCACATTTTCTTACCTGCGCCGGCAAAAAAAAACACGGGCCGTTTTGCCAATTTTGAGGCATTTTTCACCAATGCCTTTTCACACAAAAAAAAAGGAAAAAAAAAAAAAAAAGGTAAAAGGGCATTGGTGAAAATGCCTTAAAAACAGTGGAAAACGGGCCGTACATGAATAGGCAGGGGGCGAAATCAACAGCTCCGAGATTATTGGGGCAAATTGCATACCCCCCATGGTGTATCTAAAGCAATGTTGAACAATGTGCACAAAAGGCCCCAAATCAAACTAAACCCAGGGCACATATAATCACCATTAGAAATTTGAGGTCCCGACTAAGCATGTGGAAGTGTGGCTACACACATTGCAAAGATAGATCCACCTGTAGAAGCTGAAGGGGCAAAGCTACACCATCTTGAGTGTTGCTGTGCATCTATGGCAGGCCTGGAATCCCTGCTTGCAAGTAATATAATGACAGCAGCTGGGAGTGTAGCTTAACAGTAGTTGGAACAGGATATGTATCCAAAGTTTAATACTGAATGTACTAGAGTTTACCTGAGGAAAAATAAAGCCAGCTCCATACATGATGCTCCTCACAAAGGAAGGGAGTGCATCTTTGGGGATGAGGTTGTCAGCAAAAATCATCATGAAGTTGCTGCAGAAAGTGGCATGGAAGACTTGGAAGAAGTTCATAGACACAAAAAGCAGGAAGTTCCTCTGAGTAAGGATCTGTTTAGTGAGTGTCAGCACAGAGGCCCAAGAGAGAGCAGCCTCTGGCCGACTGGTGCTCTCCAGAGACTTTTCCTGCTGCTCATACTGGCTGACGCTAAACACTCCGGTGTAACACATGCACGCAGTGGACAGGACCGCCACAAACACAACGAATGTCTGAAAGCTGGGGAAGTTTTCCATGTTGTCAGACACAAGTCCACAGAAAAGGATGCTTGATGAGCCCAGTAATGAAGCTACTTGATTATACTTAATGAGCTGAAGGCGGCTTTCGTGTTTGGTTGAAATCTCGGCAAACAGGGCACATTGGGCAAGCAGAACAAAGGTAAGCATGCCATCAAAAACACAAAGTGCCACCATGAGATGGATGCCACTAATCCATTCACCCTCCGAGTAATCCTTCCAGGGAAACCACGGAAGCAAGAAGGCCAGGGCATAAAACGGGGCTCCATACAATATGGAATGGCGACGGATGGAGCAGAACTCCACTTTGGAGTTATCTTGTAAGTAGCCAAATAAGGGGTCATTGAGGGCGTTCCAGATCATGAACACAACCTGAAAAAAAGCAAAGTGTTAGCACTTTGTGAAGTAACAAAAGATATACAGATATTTTCATTTGTTTATTAGAATTACTCACTGAACTTTATGTACAAATACCATATTCTTCCCAGTGTCAGATAAGCTAGTCTGAAAATGATAACAAATAAAATAGAAAACAAATCTTACGATTTGCACTGTGGGGAGAGAGGGGGGTGCATAAGCTCAATTTTGTATGTTACTTACTTATCAGACTTTTTAAACCTAAATATTCTATTTTTCCATTTAAAATTATTTGCTTATCTCGTAGGTATACATTCAGGGTCCTTGCAACTGTAATACCGACACAGGAATCCTGACATATGGCAGAACACCAACAACGGCATCCTGAAAGGATCAGGATCCCGACTACGAAATCCAGACAGTCAGTATCCCGAAGGCAAGTATAATGGCCGGTTTAGGTTTAGGCTGAGCGGGGAGGGATGTGGTAAAGATTATGCTGTGGAGTGGGGGTGGTTATGGTTAAGCTGCAGAGGGGGGGAGTTAGGGTTAGGCACCACCAGAGGGGGAAGGGGGTTAGGCACCAAAGGGGGAAGGGGGGGGGGGGCAAAATTAGGCTGCTGGAAGGGGGGTAGGTTTAGCCACCACCGGGGGAGGTTAGAGTTAGGCACCAATAGGGAAGGTTAAGGTAAGGCTGCGGACAGGGAGGGTAAGAGGGTAGGGGAGGGAGGTTAGGATACTTACTTCACCTGTGTTGATATTGCCGCGATCAGGATGCCGGTGTTGGGATATAATACTGGGATTTCATACTGAATTCATGATCTCATTTATATTAATGCACTGTACTCATAATAACGTAAAGGGTTTGTATATAACAAAGGAAATCATATATTGTAATGTTTGGGCTGCGTGATTGTACTTAAATGTGCATTTCCAAAACTATGTTTTGTGTGTGTTGTAATGAGCAAGGACTACTGAAAAGGGAATAAGATTTGGAGAAACACAGTAATGAAAAAACATGATTTTATACACAGTGCATCTGGAAAGTATTCACAGCGCTTCACTTTTTCCACATTTTGTTATGTTACAGCCTTATTCCAAACTGGAATAAATAAAATTTTTCCCCTCAAAATTCTACACACAATACCACATAATGACAACATGAAAAAAGTTTTTTTTAAGATTTTTTGCAAGACGGACATACCACGAGAGAAGGAATACATACAACAGCGGTGAGGCAACAAGCCAACACACAACCATAACCGTAAGGAGGGAACTAAACCAGAACAGAGGATAGCAACACCAACCTAACCAGGATAGCACAACTATCCTGACAACATAACGGGGACGCAATGGCGGTCCAACCAATTACTTACACAGGTAAGCAGGATCGAAGCACTGAGGTGGGTGCCAAGTATCCACTACAGACTAGGAGAAAAGGAATTACCGGTAGGTATTACATTCCTATTTTCTCTTACTTCCTAGTGGATACTGGGGTCTTGTACTTGAGTACCATGGGGAAATCCCAAAGCTCCCAAATGGGTGGGACAGTGCTGAGACCCCTGTAAAACCGCCTGACCAAACTGAAGGTCATCCTTGGCCAAGGTGTCGAACCGATAGAATTTCACAAAAGTGTTCAAACCAGACCAAGTAGCAGCTTGGCACAACTGTAAGGCCGAGACACCCAGGGCAGCTGCCCAGGAAGATCCCGCCGACCTCGTTGCGTGGGCCTGAATAGACGTTGGCAAGGGCAGAGCCGCCGAAGAATAGGCCTGTTGAATGGTCAACCTGAGCCAGCGAGCAATAGATTGCTTAGAAGCTGGCCGACCAATCTTGAAACCATCATAAAGGACAAACAGCGAGTCAGATTTTCGATGACGGGCCGTCCTTTTCACATAAATCTTCAGAGCCCTGACCACATCCAAGGACTCAGGACCAACGGAAGCGTCAGACAATACTGGAACCACAATAGGCTGATTCACATGAAAAGCTGACACCACTTTCGGCAAAAACTGAGGACGGGTCCTAAGTTCCACCCTGTCTTCATGAAATATCAAATAAGGGCTCTTACAGGAAAAGGCCCCCAATTCAGAGACACGTCTGGCAGACGCCAATGTCAATAACATCACCTCTTCCAGGTGAGAAAATTCATCTCCACCCTATGTAAGGGTTCAAACCAGTCCGATTGGAGAAAGGACAGAACCACACTGAGGTCCCATGGAGCCGTGGAAGGTACAAAGGACGGTGCATAAGAAGAACTCCATTTAGGAAAGTCTTTACTTCTGGCAACAAGGCAAGCTGTTTCTGGAAGAAAATAGAGAGCGCAGAAATCTGGACTTTGAAGGAGCCTAACCGTAGGCCCATATCCACTCCCGCTTGCAGGAAAAGTAGAAACTGACCAATTCTAAATTCCACGGGAGAAACCTTTCTACCTTCACACCAGGACACATACTTTTTCCAGATACAATGATAATGTTTTGATGTAATCATCTTCCTGGCCTGAACCATGTTGGGAATAACTTGGGAGGGAAGACCTTTTCTTGCTGGAATCTCCCTCTCAACTTCCAAGACGCAAAACGTGGCCGCTGTAAGTCTGGATAGACGAAAGGACCTTGTTGAAGAAGATCCTTTTGGAGCAGCAGAGGCCAAGGATCCTCCAGCGCTAAGGCTAGGAGGTCCGAGTACCACACCCGTCAAGGCCAATCCGGGGCAATTAGAATTGCTTGAACGCTTTCCCTTCTTAGTCTTTTTAGAACCAGTGGGATTAGCGGTAGAGGAGGGAACAGGTACACAAACTGGAACGTCCACAGTGTCGTCAGCGCGTCCACTGCTACAGCCTGCGGATCCCTCATTCTGGAACGGCAACGGCATAGCTTCTTGTTGAGACGATAAAGCATCAGATCTATGTGAGGACAGCCCCACCGGTGAATTAACTGTTGAAACACCTGGGGATGTAGGCCCCATGTCCACTCCCGGAATGAATATGGCCGAGATGGCCCTTGTGTTGGCCTCTGCCCAGAAGAGGATTTTTGCCACCTCTCGCATCGCCGCTCTGCTTTTTGTTACCCCTTGTCGGTTTATGTACACCACTGCCGTGATCTGATTGAATCTGGATCACCTAATCCTTCAGGAGATAGGAAGCCTGCAGAAGAGCATTGTAAATTGCCCTGAGTTCCAGGATGTTTATCAGCAGAGCCGATTCCTGAACCGACCATTTCCCCTGTAACTGGGCCCCTTGGAACTTGTAGCCACCATAAAAGAGAAATCCGGGCTTTTGGAGATAAGGTCACTTCCTGATGCATGTGAAGGTGAGACCCTGACCATTTGTCCAGCAGGTCCAGCTGAAATGGGCGGGCATGAAATCTGCCATATTGGATTGCCTCGTAAGCAGCAACCATCATGTCCAGCAAGCGTATGCAAAGATGTATGGACACCTTGCGAGGACGGAGCACTGAGGGGACCATAGCATGGATAGCCAAGGCCTTGTCCATCAGAAGAAACCCCTTTTGAGACACTGTATCCAGTATCATTTCCAGGAACTGAAGACGTTGGGTCAGTTCCAGGTGAGATTTCTGGGAATTCAGGATCCACCCATGATCTTTAAGCAGGCGAGTCGTTAGATCGATGCTGTGCAGTAGACGCTCCCTGGACATAGCCTTTATCAGGAGATTGTCCAAGTAGAGGACTATGTTTACTCCCATCACATGCAGTTGCAGCATCATCTCCACCATGACCTTGGTGAAGACCCTTGGAGCTGTGGACAGGCCAAAGGGCAAGGCCTGAAACTGGTAATGGTCGTCCAATATAGCGAACCTGAGGTAAGCCTGATGAGGGGGCCACATGGGAATGTGTAGGTAAGCATCCTTGACATCTAGGGAGACCAAGAATTCCCCCTCCTCCAGACCGGACACCATTGCCCGCAAGGGTTCCATCTTGAATTTGAACACCCCAAGATACGGGTTTAGAGACTTCAGGTTTAAGATGGGTCACACCGAACTGTCTGGTTTTGGAACGACAAAAAGACTGGAGTAAAAACCCGTTTTGTAAAGGAGGAGGTACTGGAACCGCCACCCCCGTCTGCAAAAGTCTTTGAACAGCCTCTTGCAAGGTAACCCTTGATGCGGGTAAAGCTGGTAAGCCCGACTCGAAGAACCTGTGAGGATTAAGTGCTTGAAATTCCAGCCGGTATTCTTGGGAAATGAGATCCCTCACCCAAGGATCACGGCAGGACTTCGCCCACACGTGGACGAAGTGCTGAAGGCGAGCACCCACCTGAAACTCGCCTTGCCACTGAGGCCAACCGTCACGCGGAGGGCTTAGCGGCAGGGGATCCGGTGGTCTGGTCCAGGGAGGCAGCAGCTGCAGGTTTACGGGACTAACCACGGGGGATCCTCTCTGTGTGCTGGGGACTCCCCGGCCCCTGCCTCTGAACCTCGACACACGAAAGGACTGCAAGGAGGGTCTTGTGTAAGAACGTCTAGTAGGTGGCAGATGGGTAGACTTACCCGCCGTTGCCTGAGAGATCCATTTATTTAATTCGTCTCCAAACAAGGCATCACCTGTAAAAACGAGATTTATGGTAAGAACTTACCGTTGTTAAATCTCTTTCTGCGAGGTACACTGGGCTACACAAGGAATTACATAGGGATGTAGAGTAGGATCTTGATCCGAGGCACCAACAGGCTCAAAGCTTTTGACTGTTCCCAAGATGTACAGCGCCGCCTCCTCTATCACCCTGCCTCCATGCCAGTGAGCTCAGTTTTGTTAACCAGCCCAATGCAGTAGCAGGTACCAGAGACAACAATCGATAGTAGCCATTTACACCACACACTCACCGCAGGAGAGGGTGTCAGCGGCTATGCCAATACCAACCCAAAAAAGCTAAGTGCGTCAGGGTGGGTGCCTTGTGGAGCCCAGTGTACCTTGCAAAAAGAGATACAATTGTTGCAAGTTCTTACCATAAATCTCGTTTTCTGCTGCGGGGTACACTGGGCTTCACAAGGAATTACATTGGGGATGTCCCAAAGCAGTTCCTCATGAGAGGGGATGCACTGTAGCGGGCACAAGAACCTGGCGTCCAAAGGAAGCATCCTGGGAAGCGGCGGTATCGAAGGCATAGAACCTTAGAGACGTGTTCCCTGAGGACCACGTAGCCGCCTTGCACAATTGTTCAAGGGTCACACCACAGTGGGCCGCCCAAGAAGGTCCAACTGACCAAGTAGAATGGGCCTTAATGGTAGCAGGAGCTGGACGACCAGCCTGTACATATGCATGTGCAATCACCATTCTAATCCATCTAGCCAGAGTCTGCTTGGAAGCAGGCCAGCCACGTTTGTGAACGTGTCACAGCGAAAAATCAAATAGGGAGACTTGCAGGACAAGGCACCCAAGTCCGAGACCCTTCTAGCTGAAGCAATAGCCAGCAAGAAGAGGACCTTAAGGGAAAGCCACTTAAGGTCAGCAGAGGCAAGAGGCTCAAACAGTGACACTTGCAAGGCCTCCAAAACCACCGACAAGTCCCAAGGGCCCACAGGCGGCACATAAGGAGGCTGAATCCTCAACACACCCTGAGTGAATGTATGGACATCAGGTAGGGTGGCAATCCTTCTCTGAAACCAAACCGACAAGGCAGAAATGTGAACCTTGAGGGAGGCCAGACGCAGGCCTAAGTCCAGGCCCTGTTATAGAAAGGCCAACAGTTCAGCCGTGCTAAACTTGAAAACGTCATAATTGTGAGATGCACACCAAGTAAAGTAAGCATTCCAGACCCTATGGTAAATCCAAGCAGAACCCGGCTTACGGGCCTTCAACATAGTTTGAACGACCGCCTCAGAAAAACCCTTGGCCCTCAGGACGGAGCTTCAAGAGCCATGCCGTCAAAGCCAGATAGGCCAAGTCCTGGTAAACACAAGGGCCCTGAACGAGGAGGTCTGGTCGTTGTGGAAGTAGAAGAGGACAATCTAGCAAGAGGCCCTGTAGATCGGAGAACCAGTGCAGTCTGGGCCACGCCGGAGCTAGCAGAAGTAGGTTTCCTCCTTCTTGCTTGAACTTCCGTATTACTCTGGGCAGGAGTGACACCGGAGGGAACACGTAGGGCAGCCGAAAGTTCCATGGGCAAGACAGAGCATCCACGAACGCTGCTTGAGGATCCCTTGTTCTTGCTCCGAAGACCGGAACCTTGTGATTGTGTCTAGACGCCATCAGGTACACATCTGGGAGGCCCCACTTTTCCACGAGAAGTTGAAACACCTCTGGATGTAGGCTCCATTCTCCGGCGTGCACGTCCTGACGACTGAGATAGTCCGCTTCCCAGTTCAAAACGCCCGGAATGAACACTGCTGATATGGCCGGCAGATGGCGTTCTGCCCACTGAAGAATCCTTGATACTTCCCTCATTGCCATGCGGCTACGTGTGCCGCCTTGATGATTTATGTTCGCCACCGTGGTGGCGTTGTCCGATTGCACCTGAACAGGTCTGTTCTGAATGAGATGCTGGGCCAGTGTCAACGCATTGAACACTGCCCGCAGTTCCAGAATATTTATCGGGAGTAGAGACTCCTCTTTGGTCCTCCGACCCTGAAGAGAGTGTTGTTCCAACACCGCGCCCCAACCCCTCAGACTGGCATCCGTTGTCAGTAGGACCCAGTCGGATATCAAGAACGGACGGCCCCTGCTCAATTGATGGTCCTGCAGTCACCAGCTCAGTGACAGGCGGACCTCCGGAGATAATGAGATCATGTGAGATCTTATCCGGTGAGGCAGGCCGTCCCACTTGGTCAGAATCAACTTCTGCAGAGGGCGAGAGTGGAACGGAGCATACTCCACCATGTCGAAAGCAGACACCATGAGACCCAGCACTTGCATTGCCGAATGTATCGAAACTTGCGGACGAGATAGGAAGCATCGAATCCTGTCCTGAAGCTTCAGGACTCTCTCCTGAGACAGGAACAACCGTTGGCTGTGATTGTCCAATAACGCTCCCAGATGTAACATGCTCAGAGCAGGAACCAGGGAGCATTTCTTCCAGTTGATCAGCCACCCGTGGGCTGTCATGCACTGGACCGTCAGATTGGGATGACACAGGAGAAGTTCTGGGGAATTTGCCAGGATCAACAAATCATCCAAGTACGGTAGGATCCTGACCCCTTGACGGCGGAGTGTACCCGTCATGACCGCCATTACTTTGGTGAAAACTCGGGGAGCTGTTGTCAAATCAAAGGGTAACACCCGAAATTGGTAATGAAGGTTGCCCACTGCAAACCGCAGGTACTGTTGATGAGAAACTGCAATAGGAATATGCAGGTAGGCATCCTGTATGTCCAGGGAGACCATATAGTCCCCAGGCTCCATGGCCAGAACAATAGAGCGCAGAGTTTCCATACGAGAAACCCGCACATGCTTGTTCAAGGACTTCAGATTGAGAATGGGCCGCAAGGACCCGTTCGGTTTCGGGACTAGAAACAGCGTGGAATAGTACCCCTTGCCTCTCTGAGCTAGAGGCACCTGTACCACCACTCCTGTGACCAGGAGGGAATGTACCACTGAGTGCAACCTGTTTGCTTTTGTCGGATCCAGAGGCACATCTGTCAGGCAAAACCGCTGCGGGGGACGATTCTTGAAGGGTATGGTGTAACCTCGAGCGACGACTTCCCTCGCCCAGGCATCTGAAGTGGTCTTCAACCATTCCTGGGCAAAACCTAGAAGTCGGCCCCCCACCTTGGGATCCCCCAGACGGAGGCCCGCCAGTCATGCGGCAGGCTTGTCAGTTTTGGAAGCTGGCTGACGGGCAGCCCAGGCACGCTTTGGTCTGGGCTTGTTTGGCCTGGAAGCACGAGCTTGCTTTGGGTACGCCTGACCTTTTGCTTTACCTGGAGTATGAAAGGGCCAAGGGAAAGTACTTTTAGCCTTCTGTGCAGAAGGAGCCGTACTAGGTAGGCAAGCAGTTTTAGCCGTAGCCAGATCAGCCACAATCTTATTTAGGTCTTCTCCAAAGAGAATGTCTCCTTTGAAAGGAAACACCTCCAGGGTTTTCTTGGAATCCAAATCCACCGACCAGGATCTCAACCAAAGTATACGTCTGTCCAAGACAGATGCAGTAGTAGCCTTGGCCGCGAGCACCGCGGCATCAGAGGCCGCCTCCTTAAGGTACAGAGAAGCCGTGGCAATATATGAGAGACATTGTTGAGAATGCTCAGACGCGTCGGCAGACAGTTCCGCCTTGAGTTCCTGAGCCCACGCCTCAACAGCTTCAGCAGCCCAAGTCGCTGCAATTGTTGGCCTATGCACCACCCCTGTTAGTGTATAAATCGCTTCTAAACAGCCCTCCACACGTCTATCCGTCGGTTCCTTCAGAGAGGTGAAGGTAGTTACTGGCAGAGCAGAGGAAACAACCATATGCGCCACATGAGAATCAACAGGCGGTGGGGTTTCCCAATTTTTACACACCTCCGCAGATAAAGGATAGCGAGCCAACAGTCTCTTATTCGGTGTAAATGTTGTCTCAGCATTTTCCCAGGATTCCTGACATATGTCAACCAGGTGTTTAGAGTAGGGTAAAACCTGTTTAACCACCTTCTTACGCTTAAACCTATCCGGTTTCTTGGAGACAGTTTCAGGCTCAGAATCAGACGCCTGAAGAACGAGCCGAATCGCCTCAATCAAATCCGGGACATCCACGGATGACTTCCCTTCCCCATCTGAAACATCAACGTCAGTGTCAACGACGTCAGTATATGCACCGTCCTCCTCAGAGGATGTGTCGGTTAAAGCCGTGGATTGGGAGGAGGTAATGGCCCGTTTAGAAGACGACTTAGTCATAGGCGGGCGAGAGTGAGATTTAGATATAGATCGGTTCAAATGCTGCAGCTGAGTGGAAAGCTGATCCGCCCATGGCGGGTTCACAGCAGGGACCATAAACTGCTGCAATAGCACAGGTGGTCCCACAGGGGGCGTCAATTTAGTCACAAGCATGCTTAGCAATGTGGAGAATGTAGCCCAAGGCGGATCCTGTGATGCCCCAAGCGCTACTGACCCACTGGGGGGTAATGAACCCCCTGAACCTGAACTCTCAGCTGCTAAATTATCCTCCGTTGCATCAGCGGCCTCACTACCACGCAGTGTGGGAGAGGCCCCAACGTCGTTGCCACGTGTAGCAGACAACTATGTGCACAATAATGGGCAACCCGGTACAAGGTGTAGCAGCACTATACCTAGCAAGAACTCTCAGACGGCACAGACCAGAGGTTCAATAGATATAGAATATATGGTGACTATAAATCACAAGCAAAAATACCCCGACAGTCTATCTTGTGATATAATCCTACATTAAAAATAGAAAAACCTGAAACACTTGGCCCCCTCAGGTATAGCAATATAGGAATAGCACGCTGAGTGAAATACCCTGCAATAAGGCAACCACGCAGCAGCTACATGCACACACACAGATATACAGTCACAAGTGTACCATGAAGAAATGATGTACCATAAAACTGCACTGGACTAGCAATACAAAAGTAATACTCAGTATGACTATATGTGATAACTATAGATATAACAAACACAGTAAGCACTGGATGTATATCACAGGGTGTTTGTACCACACAACCCTGAAGGTATGCAATCTTTCTTAACTAACACAGTCCCAGTGACAGGTAGAATACTCACGTGTCCTGTAGGAAGCACAGCACTGGCAGTTAGGCGGTTCCACAGAGGAGGATTTGCCCCAGCAGTCCCAGGAACAGCAAGGATCAAGCTGTTATAGCCGCTGACCAGGAGTGAAGGAGAAGGAGACAGCTCCAGGGCGGGAACATTGTAGAAATAGCGCCCTGGGGCTGGGGGGTTGGGCCTCAGGTCTGGCCTGCTCCCCCTGCTGGCATCCCCACCGGGTGTGCGGGCAGAACATAAAACGGGGGAATTGTACTAAATCCCCCTTGACCTGTGTCCCAAATAATACCCTGGTGGCTAGTGGAGCAAGCTGCCCAGTAATCAGTGCCCACGCCAGCGCGCGCTGGATCGCGGTAAAGTGCGACGCAGGAGCCCCTTACTTCCCCCTTGTCTGTGGCCCCGCGATCCCGGAAACGGCAGCGTGTGTGAGACTCACAGTAAGGAAGAAGCCTTCGTCTCCGCTGCAGTGACCCAACCCCGGTGCGGGAGCATACAGCGCTGCTGAGGGTGATGGAGCTGCACGCTGAAAAGCCTTTAAGACTTTACCAGCAGCAGCCCTTGAAGTCTTCAAACAGAAACTTCCATTCAGTCTTTAAAATTACTTTGAAAAACGCTGCTTAAAGGCAGCCACCTGTAAAGTGTCTGCATACTGCAAGGCACCAACTTACAAACTGAGCTCACTGGCATGGAGGCGGTGTTATAGAGGAGGCGGCACTGTGCATCTTGGGAACAGTCAAAAGCTTTGAGCCTGTTGGTGCCTCGGATCAAAATCCTACTCTACACTAGAGATGAGCGCCGGAAATTTTTCGGGTTTTGTGTTTTGGTTTTGGGTTCGGTTCCGCGGCCGTGTTTTGGGTTCGACCGCGTTTTGGCAAAACCTCACCGAATTTTTTTTGTCGGATTCGGGTGTGTTTTGGATTCGGGTGTTTTTTTCAAAAAACACTAAAAAACAGCTTAAATCATAGAATTTGGGGGTCATTTTGATCCCAAAGTATTATTAACCTCAAAAACCATAATTTACACTCATTTTCAGTCTATTCTGAATACCTCACACCTCACAATATTATTTTTAGTCCTAAAATTTGCACCTAGGTCGCTGGATGACTAAGCTAAGCGACCCTAGTGGCCGACACAAACACCGGGCCCATCTAGGAGTGTCACTGCAGTGTCACGCAGGATGTCCCTTCCAAAAAACCCTCCCCAAACAGCACATGACGCAAAGAAAAAAAGAGGCGCAATGAGGTAGCTGTGTGAGTAAGATAAGCGACCCTAGTGGCCGACACAAACACCGGGCCCATCTAGGAGTGTCACTGCAGTGTCACGCAGGATGTCCCTTCCAAAAAACCCTCCCCAAACAGCACATGACGCAAAGAAAAAAAGAGGCGCAATGAGGTAGCTGTGTGAGTAAGATAAGCGACCCTAGTGGCCGACACAAACACCGGGCCCATCTAGGAGTGGCACTGCAGTGTCACGCAGGATGTCCCTTCCAAAAAACCCTCCCCAAACAGCACATGACGCAAAGAAAAAAAGAGGCGCAATGAGGTAGCTGTGTGAGTAAGATAAGCGACCCTAGTGGCCGACACATACACCGGGCCCATCTAGGAGTGTCACTGCAGTGTCACGCAGGATGTCCCTTCCAAAAAACCCTCCCCAAACAGCACATGACGCAAAGAAAAAAAGAGGCGCAATGAGGTAGCTGTGTGAGTAAGATAAGCGACCCTAGTGGCCGACACAAACACCGGGCCCATCTAGGAGTGTCACTGCAGTGTCACGCAGGATGTCCCTTCCAAAAAACCCTCCCCAAACAGCACATGACGCAAAGAAAAAAAGAGGCGCAATGAGGTAGCTGTGTGAGTAAGATAAGCGACCCTAGTGGCCGACACAAACACCGGGCCCATCTAGGAGTGGCACTGCAGTGTCACGCAGGATGTCCCTTCCAAAAAACCCTCCCCAAACAGCACATGACGCAAAGAAAAAATAAGAATTTACTTACCGATAATTCTATTTCTCGTAGTCCGTAGTGGATGCTGGGGACTCCGTCAGGACCATGGGGAATAGCGGCTCCGCAGGAGACAGGGCACAAAAAGTAAGCTTTTAGGATCACATGGTGTGTACTGGCTCCTCCCCCTATGACCCTCCTCCAAGCCTCAGTTAGGTACTGTGCCCGGACGAGCGTACACAATAAGGAAGGATATTGAACCCCGGGTAAGACTCATACCAGCCACACCAATCACACCGTATAACTTGTGATCTGAACCCAGTTAACAGTATGACAAACGTAGGAGCCTCTGAACAGACGGCTCACAACAATATAACAACCCGATTTTTTTGTAACAATAACTATGTACAAGTATTGCAGACAATCCGCACTTGGGATGGGCGCCCAGCATCCACTACGGACTACGAGAAATAGAATTATCGGTAAGTAAATTCTTATTTTCTCTAACGTCCTAAGTGGATGCTGGGGACTCCGTCAGGACCATGGGGATTATACCAAAGCTCCCAAACGGGCGGGAGAGTGCGGATGACTCTGCAGCACCGAATGAGAGAACTCAAGGTCCTCCTCAGCCAGGGTATCAAATTTGTAGAATTTTGCAAACGTGTTTGCCCCTGACCAAGTAGCAGCTCGGCAGAGTTGTAATGCCGAGACTCCCCGGGCAGCCGCCCAGGATGAGCCCACTTTCCTTGTGGAATGGGCCTTGACAGATTTAGGTTGTGGCAAGCCTGCCACAGAATGTGCAAGTTGAATTGTGCTACAAATCCAACGAGCAATCGTCTGCTTAGAAGCAGGAGCACCCATCTTGTTGGGTGCATACAATATATGCAGTGAGTCAGACTTTCTGACTCCAGCCGTTCTTGAAATATATATTTTCAATGCCCGGACCACGTCCAACAACTTGGAATCCTCCAACTCGTTAGTAGCCGCAGGCACCACAATAGGCTGGTTCAGGTGAAACGCTGACACCACCTTAGGCAGAAAATGAGGACGCGTCCGCAGTTCTGCCCTGTCCGTATGGAAAATCAGATATGGGCTCTTATATGATAAAGCCGCCAATTCTGATACTCTCCTGGCTGAAGCCAGGGCCAGTAGCATGGTTACTTTCCATGTAAGATACTTCATCTCCACCGATTTGAGCGGCTCAAACCAATGGGATTTTAGAAAATCCAAGACTACATTAAGATCCCACGGTGCCACTGGGGGCACAACCGGGGGCTGTATATGTAGTACTCCTTTTACAAAAGTCTGGACTTCAGGAACTGAAGCCAATTCTTTCTGGAAGAAAATCGACAGGGCCGAAATTTGAACCTTAATGGACCCCAATTTGAGGCCCATAGACAATCCTGTTTGCAGGAAATGTAGGAATCGACCCAGTTGAAATTCCTCCGTGGGGGCCTTCCTGGCCTCACACCACGCAACATATTTCCTCCAAATGCGGTGATAATGTTGTGCAGTCACCTCCTTCCTGGCCTTTACCAGTGTAGGAATGACCTCTTCCGGAATGCCTTTTTCCTTTAGAATTCGGCGTTCAACCGCCATGCCGTCAAACGCAGCCGCGGTAAGTCTTGGAATAGACACGGTCCCTGCTGAAGCAGGTCCCGTCTTAGAGGTAGAGGCCACGGATCCTCCGTGAGCATCTCTTGAAGTTCCGGGTACCAAGTTCTTCTTGGCCAATCCGGAGCCACTAGTATCGTTCTTACTCCCTTTTGCCGTATAATTCTCAGTACTTTTGGTATGAGAGGCAGAGGAGGGAACACATACACTGACTGGAACACCCACGGTGTTACCAGAGCGTCCACAGCTATTGCCTGAGGATCTCTTGACCTGGCGCAATACCTGTCCAGTTTTTTGTTGAGGCGGGACGCCATCATATCCACCATTGGTTTTTCCCAACGGTTCACAATCATGTGGAAGACTTCTGGATGAAGTCCCCACTCTCCCGGGTGTAGATCGTGTCTGCTGAGGAAGTCTGCTTCCCAGTTGTCCACTCCCGGAATGAATACTGCTGACAGTGCTATCACATGATCTTCCGCCCAGCGAAGAATCCTTGCAGCTTCTGCCATTGCTGTCCTGCTTCTTGTGCCGCCCTGTCTGTTTACGTGGGCGACTGCCGTGATGTTGTCCGACTGGATCAACACCGGCTGACCCTGAAGCAGGGGATTTGCCAGACTTAGAGCATTGTAAATCGCTCTTAGCTCCAGTATATTTATGTGAAGAGACATCTCCAGGCTTGACCATACACCCTGGAAGTTTCTTCCGTGTGTGACCGCTCCCCAGCCTCTCAGACTGGCATCCGTGGTCACCAGGACCCAGTCCTGTATGCCGAATCTGCGGCCCTCTAACAGATGAGCACTCTGCAACCACCACAGAAGAGACACCCTTGTCCGTGGCGATAAGGTTATCCGCTGATGCATCTGCAGATGCGATCCGGACCATTTGTCCAGCAGATCCCACTGAAAAGTTCGTGCGTGGAATCTGCCGAATGGAATCGCTTCGTAAGAAGCCACCATCTTTCCCAGGACTCTTGTGTATTGATGCACAGACACTGTCCCTGGTTTTAGGAGGTTCCTGACAAGTTCGGATAACTCCCTGGCTTTCTCCTCCGGAAGAAACACCTTTTTCTGAACCGTGTCCAGAATCATTCCCAGGAACAGCAGACGTGTCGTCGGGGTCAACTGAGATTTTGGAAAATTCAGAATCCACCCGTGTTGTTGCAGCACTAGTTGGGTTAGTGCTACTCCGTCTTCCAGCTGTTCTCTGGATCTTGCCCTTATCAGGAGATCGTCCAAGTAAGGGATAATTAATACGCCTCTTCTTCGTAGAAGGATCATCATTTCGGCCATTACCTTGGTAAAGACCCGAGGTGCCGTGGACAATCCAAACGGCAGCGTCTGAAACTGATAATGACAGTTTTGCACCACGAACCTGAGGTACCCTTGATGTGAAGGGCAAATTGGGACATGCAGGTAAGCGTCCTTTATGTCCAGGGACACCATAAAGTCCCCTTCTTCCAGATTCGCTATCACTGCTCTGAGTGACTCCATCTTGAACTTGAATTTTTGTATGTACAGGTTCAAAGATTTGAGATTTAGAATAGGTCTTACCGAGCCGTCCGGCTTCGGTACCACAAATAGCGTGGAGTAATACCCCTTCCCCTGTTGTAGGAGGGGTACCTTGACTATCACCTGCTGAGCAAACAGCTTGTGAATGGCTTCCAATACCGTCGCCCTGTCCGAGGGAGACGTTGGCAAAGCAGACTTTAGGAACCGGCGAGGGGGAGACTTCTCGAATTCCAACCTGTAACCTTGAGATACTACCTGTAGAATCCAGGGGTCCACCTGTGAGCAAGCCCACTGTGCGCTGAAATTCTTGAGTCGACCCCCCACCGTTCCTGAGTCCGCTTGTAAGGCCCCAGCGTCATGCTGAGGGCTTTGCAGAACCCTGGGAGGGCTTCTGTTCCTGGGCAGGGGCTGCTTGCTGCCCTCTCTTACCCCTTCCTCTGCCCCGAGGCAGATATGACTGTCCTTTTGTCCGCTTGTTCTTATAGGAACGAAAGGACTGCGGCTGAAAAGACGGTGTCTTTTTCTGTTGGGAGGGGGTCTGAGGTAAAAAAGTGGATTTTCCGGCAGTTGCCGTAGCCACCAGATCCGATAGACCGACGCCAAATAATTCCTCCCCTTTATACGGCAATACTTCCATATGTCGTTTGGAATCCGCATCACCTGACCACTGTCGCGTCCATAAACTCCTTCTGGCAGATATGGACATCGCATTTACTCTCGATGCCAGAGTGCAAATATCTCTCTGCGCATCTCGCATATAAAGGAAAGCATCCTTTAATTGCTCTATAGTCAATAAAATACTGTCCCTATCCAGGGTATCAATATTTTCAGTCAGGGAATCCAACCAGACGACCCCAGCACTGCACATCCAGGCTGAGGCGATGGCTGGTCGCAGTATAACACCAGTATGAGTGTATATACTTTTCAGGGTAGTTTCCAGCCTCCTCCTATCAGCTGGATCCTTGAGGGCGGCCGTATCAGGAGACGGTAACGCCACTTGTTTCGATAAGCGTGTGAGCGCCTTATCCACCCTAGGGGGTGTTTCCCAGCGCGCCCTAACCTCTGGCGGGAAAGGGTATAATGCTAATAACTTTTTTGAAATTAGCATTTTTCTATCTGGGTTAACCCACGCTTCATCACATACATCATTTAATTCCTCTGATTCAGGAAAAACTACAGGTAGTTTTTTCACCCCCCACATAATACCCCTTTTTGTGGTACTTGTAGTATCAGAGATATGCAAAGCCTCCTTCATTGCCGTGATCATATAACGTGTGGCCCTACTTGAAAATACGTTTGTTTCATCACCGTCGACACTAGATTCAGTGTCTGTGTCTGGGTCTGTGTCGACCGACTGCGGTAAAGGGCGCTTTACAGCCCCTGACGGTGTCTGAGACGCCTGGGCAGGTACTAACTGGTTTGCCGGCCGTCTCATGTCGTCAACTGATTTTTGTAATGTGCTGACATTATCACGTAATTCCATAAACAAAGCCATCCATTCCGGAGTCGACTCCCTGGGGGGTGACATCACCATTATCGGCAATTGCTCTGCCTCCACGCCAACATCGTCCTCATACATGTCGACACACACGTACCGACACACAGCAGACACACAGGGAATGCTCTTATCGAAGACAGGACCCCACTAGCCCTTTGGGGAGACAGAGGGAGAGTTTGCCAGCACACACCCAAGCGCTATAATATATATGGGAACAACCCTATATAAGTGTTGTTCCTTATAGCCGCTTAAATATATAAAAATATCGCCAAAATATGCCCCCCCTCTCTGTTTTACCCTGTTTCTGTAGTGCAGTGCAGGGGAGAGTCCTGGGAGCCTTCCTCACAGCGGAGCTGAGCAGGAAAATGGCGCTGTGTGCTGAGGAGAATAAGCCCCGCCCCCTATTCCGGCGGGCTTTTCTCCCGGAGTTTTAGACATTTGGCATGGGTTAAATACATACATATAGCCTTAATGGCTATATGTGATGTATTCTTTTGCCATAAAAGGTATTATATATTGCTGCCCAGGGCGCCCACAGCAGCGCCCTGCACCCTCCGTGACCGTCTGGTGTGAAGTGTGTGACAACAATGGCGCACAGCTGCAGTGCTGTGCGCTACCTTCATGAAGACTGAAGAGCCTTCTGCCGCCTGTTTCCGGACCTTCAATCTTCAACATCTGTAAGGGGGGTCGGCGGCCCGGCTCCGGGACGAACCCCAGGGTGAGACCTGTGTTCCGACTCCCTCTGGAGCTAATGGTGTCCAGTAGCCTAAGAATCCAATCCATCCTGCACGCAGGTGAGTTGAAATTCTCTCCCCTAAGTCCCTCGATGCAGTGAGCCTGTTGCCAGCAGGACTCACTGAAAATAAAAAAAAACTAAAAAACTTTTTCTAAGCAGCTCTTTAGGAGAGCCACCTAGATTGCACCCTGCTCGGACGGGCACAAAAACCTAACTGAGGCTTGGAGGAGGGTCATAGGGGGAGGAGCCAGTACACACCATGTGATCCTAAAAGCTTACTTTTTGTGCCCTGTCTCCTGCGGAGCCGCTATTCCCCATGGTCCTGACGGAGTCCCCAGCATCCACTTAGGACGTTAGAGAAATTAAAGAAAAAAGAGGTGCAAGATGGAATTGTCCTTGGGCCCTCCCACCCACCCTTATGTTGTATAAACAGGACATGCACACTTTAACCAACCCATCATTTAAGTGACAGGGTCTGCCACACGACTGTGACTGAAATGACGGGTTGGTTTGGACCCCCACCAAAAAAGAAGCAATTAATCTCTCCTTGCACAAACTGGCTCTACAGAGGCAAGATGTCCACCTCATCATCATCCTCCGATATATCACCGTGTACATCCCCCTCCTCACAGATTATCAATTCGTCCCCACTGGAATCCACCATCTCAGCTCCCTGTGTACTTTGTGGAGGCAATTGCTGCTGGTCAATGTCTCCACGGAGGAATTGATTATAATTCATTTTAATGAACATCATCTTCTCCACATTTTCTGGATGTAACCTCGTACGCCGATTGCTGACACGGTGAGCGGCGGCACTAAACACTCTTTCGGAGTACACACTTGTGGGAGGGCAACTTAGGTAGAATAAAGCCAGTTTGTGCAAGGGCCTCCAAATTGCCTCTTTTTCCTGCCATTATAAGTACGGACTGTGTGACGTGCCTACTTGGATGCGGTCACTCATATAATCCTCCACCATTCTTGCAATGGTGAGAGAATCATATGCAGTGACAGTAGACGACATGTCCGTAATCGTTGTCAGGTCCTTCAGTCCGGACCAGATGTCAGCATCAGCAGTCGCTCCAGACTGCCCTGCATCACCGCCAGCGGGTGGGCTCGGAATTCTGAGCCTTTTCCTCGCACCCCCAGTTGCGGGAGAATGTGAAGGAGGAGATGTTGACAGGTCGCGTTCCGCTTGACTTGACAATTTTGTCACCAGCAGGTCTTTGAACCCCAGCAGACTTGTGTCTGCCGGAAAGAGAGATCCAAGGTAGGCTTTAAATCTAGGATCGAGCACGGTGGCCAAAATGTAGTGCTCTGATTTCAACAGATTGACCACCCGTGAATCCTTGTGAAGCGAATTAAGGGCTCCATCCACAAGTCCCACATGCCTAGCGGAATCGCTACGTGTTAGCTCCTCCTTCAATGTCTCCAGCTTCTTCTGCAAAAGCCTGATGAGGGGAATGACCTGACTCAGGCTGGCAGTGTCTGAACTGACTTCACGTGTGGCAAGTTCAAAGGGCATCAGAACCTTGCACAACGTTGAAATCATTCTCCACTGCACTTGAGACAGGTGCATTCCACCTCCTATATCGTGCTCAATTGTATAGGCTTGAATGGCCTTTTGCTGCTCCTCCAACCTCTGAAGCATATAGAGGGTTGAATTCCACCTCGTTACCACTTCTTGCTTCAGATGATGGCAGGGCAGGTTCAGTAGTTTTTGGTGGTGCTCCAGTCTTCTGTACGTGGTACCTGTACGCCGAAAGTGTCCCGCAATTCTTCTGGCCACCGACAGCATCTCTTGCACGCCCCTGTCGTTTTTTAAAAAATTCTGCACCACCAAATTCAAGGTATGTGCAAAACATGGGACGTGCTGGAATTTGCCCATATTTAATGCACACACAATATTGCTGGCGTTGTCCGATGCCACAAATCCACAGGAGAGTCCAATTGGGGTAAGCCATTCCGCGATGATCTTCCTCAGTTGCCGTAAGAGGTTTTCAGCTGTGTGCGTATTCTGGAAAGCGGTGATACAAAGCGTAGCCTGCCTAGGAAAGAGTTGGCGTTTGCGAGATGCTGCTACTGGTGCCGCCGCTGCTGTTCTTGCGGCGGGAGTCCATACATCTACCCAGTGGGCTGTCACAGTCATATAGTCCTGACATTCCCTGCTCCACTTGTCCACATGTCCGTGGTTAAGTGGACATTGGGTACAACTGCATTTTTTAGGACACTGGTGAGTCTTTTTCTGACGTCCGTGTACATTCTCGGTATCGCCTGCCTAGAGAAGTGGAACCTAGATGGTATTTGGTAACGGGGGCACACTGCCTCAATAAATTGTCTAGTTCCCTGTGAACTAACGGCGGATACCGGACGCACGTCTAACACCAACATAGTTGTCAAGGCCTCAGTTATCCGCTTTGCAGCAGGATGACTGCTGTGATATTTCATCTTCCTCGCAAAGGACTGTTGGACAGTCAATTGCTTACTGGAAGTAGTACAAGTGGGCTTACGACTTCCCCTCTGGGATGACCATCGACTCCCAGCAGCAACAACAGCAGCGCCAGCAGCAGTAGGCGTTACACGCAAGGATGCATCGGAGGAATCCCAGGCAGGAGAGGACTCGTCAGAATTGCCAGTGACATGGCCTGCAGGACTATTGGCATTCCTGGGGAAGAAGGAAATTGACACTGAGGGAGTTGGTGGGGTGGTTTGCGTGAGCTTGGTTACAAGAGGAAGGGATTTACTGGTCAGTGGACTGCTTCCGCTGTCGCCCAAAGTTTTTGAACTTGTCACTGACTTATTATGAATGCGCTGCAGGTGACGTATAAGGGAGGATGTTCCGAGGTGGTTAACGTCCTTACCCCTACTTATTACAGCTTGACAAAGGCAACACACGGCTTGACACCTGTTGTCCGCTTTTCTGTTGAAATACCTCCACACTGAAGAGCTGATTTTTTTGGTATTTTCACCAGGCATGTCAACGGCCATATTCCTCCCACGGACAACAGGTGTCTCCCCGGGTGCCTGACTTAAACAAACCACCTCACCATCAGAATCCTCCTGGTCAATTTCCTCCCCAGCGCCAGCAACACCCATATCCTCCTCATCCTGGTGTACTTCAACACTGACATCTTCAATCTGACTATCAGGAACTGGACTGCGGGTGCTCCTTCCAGCACTTGCAGGGGGTGTGCAAATGGTGGAAGGCGCATGCTCTTCACGTCCAGTGTTGGGAAGGTCAGGCATCGCAACCGACACAATTGGACTCTCCTTGTGGATTTGGGATTTCGAAGAACGCACAGTTCTTTGCGGTGCTTTTGCCAGCTTGAGTCTTTTCAGTTTTCTAGCGAGAGGCTGAGTGCTTCCATCCTCATGTGAAGCTGAACCACTAGCCATGAACATAGGCCAGGGCCTCAGCCGTTCCTTGCCACTCCGTGTGGTAAATGGCATATTGGCAAGTTTACGCTTCTCCTCCGACAATTTTATTTTAGGTTTTGGAGTCCTTTTTTTACTGATATTTGGTGTTTTGGATTTGACATGCTCTGTACTATGACATTGGGCATCGGCCTTGGCAGACGACGTTGCTGGCATTTCATCGTCTCGGCCATGACTAGTGGCAGCAGCTTCAGCACGAGGTGGAAGTGGATCTTGATCTTTCCCTAATTTTGGAACCTCAACATTTTTGTTCTCCATATTTTAATAGGCACAACTAAAAGGCACCTCAGGTAAACAATGGAGATGGATGGATACTAGTATACTTATGGATGGACTGCCGAGTGCCGACACAGAGGTAGCTACAGCCGTGGACTAACGTACTGTGTCTGCTGCTAATATAGACTGGATGATTGATAATGAGAAGAAATCAATATATATATGTATGTATATATAATATCACTAGTACTGCAGCCGGACAGGTAGATAATATATTTATTAGGTAATGATGACTGATGACGGACCTGCTGGACACTGTCAGCTCAGCAGCACCGCAGACTGCTACAGTAAGCTACTATACTATAGTAGTATGTACAAAGAAGAAAGAAAAAAAAAAACCACGGGTAGGTGGTATACAATTATGGATGGACTGCCGAGTGCCGACACAGAGGTAGCTACAGCCGTGGACTAATGTACTGTGTCTGCTGCTAATATAGACTGGATGATTGATAATGAGATGAAATCAATATATATATGTATGTATATATAATATCACTAGTACTGCAGCCGGACAGGTAGATAATATATTTATTAGGTAATGATGACTGATGACGGACCTGCTGGACACTGTCAGCTCAGCAGCACCGCAGACTGCTACAGTAAGCTACTATACTATAGTAGTATGTACAAAGAAGAAAGAAAAAAAAAAAACCACGGGTAGGTGGTATACAATTATGGATGGACTGCTGAGTGCCGACACAGAGGTAGCTACAGCCGTGGACTAACGTACTGTGTCTGCTGCTAATATAGACTGGATGATTGATAATGAGATGAAATCAATATATATATGTATGTATATATAATATCACTAGTACTGCAGCCGGACAGGTAGATAATATATTTATTAGGTAATGATGACTGATGACGGACCTGCTGGACACTGTCAGCTCAGCAGCACCGCAGACTGCTACAGTAAGCTACTATACTCTATAGTAGTATGTACAAAGCAGAAAGAAAAAAAAAAAAACACGGGTAGGTGGTATACAATTATGGATGGACTGCCGAGTGCCGACACAGAGGTAGCTACAGCCGTGGACTAACGTACTGTGTCTGCTGCTAATATAGAGTCTAGACTGGATGATAAATTATTGATAATGAGATGAAATCAATATAATATCACTAGTACTGCAGCCGGACAGGTACTATATATATTTATTATGTAATGACTGATGACGGACCTGCTGGACACTGTCAGGTCAGCACAGCACCGCAGACTGCTACAGTAAGCTACTATAGTAGTATGTATAAAGAAGAATGAAAAAAAAAAAAACACGGGTAGGTGGTATACAATATTATATATATATTATATACAATTATATATATATATATATATATATATATATATATATATTAAACTGGTGGTGATTGATTATTAAACTGGTGGTCACTTCAGGACAGGTCACGTTGCAACTTGCAACTAGTACTCCGAGGCCTAAGCAGACAATCACAAAATATATTATTATACTGGTGGTCAGTGTGGTCACAACAATGGCAGTGTGGCACTGACTCTGGCAGCAAAAGTGTGCACTGTACGTTATATGTACTCCTGAGTCCTGCTCTCGGACTCTAACTGCTCCCCACTGTCAGTGTCTCCCCCACAAGTCAGATAATACACCTACAGTCACACTATCTAATCTATAAATATCACTTCAGCAAGTAGTATAGTAGTATACAGTACAGGTTGAGTATCCCTTATCCAAAATGCTTGGGACCAGAGGTATTTTGGATATCGGATTTTTCCGTATTTTGGAATAATTGCATACCATAATGAGATATCATGGTGATGGGACTCTAGTCTAAGCACAGAATACATTTCTGTTTCATATACACCTTATACACACAGCCTGAAGGTCATTTTAGACAATATTTTTAATAACTTTGTGGATTAAACAAAGTGTGTGTACATTCACACAATTCATTTATGTTTCATATACACCTTATACACACAGCCTGAAGGTCATTTAATACAATATTTTTAATTACTTTGTGTATTAAACAAAGTTTGTTTACATTGAGCCATCAGAAAACAAAGGTTTCACTATCTGTCTCACTCAAAAAATTCCGTATTTCGGAATATTCCGTATTTCGGAATATTTGGATATGGGATACTCAACCTGTAGTACTCCTCCTAATAATGCTCCCCGAAAATACTGTGTCTCTCTCTTCTCTAAACGGAGAGGACGCCAGCCACGTCCTCTCCCTATGACTCTCAATGCACGTGTGAAAATGGCGGCGACGCGCGGCTCCTTATATAGAATCCGAGTCTCGCGATAGAATCCGAGCCTCGCGAGAATCCGACAGCGTGATGATGACGTTCGGGCGCGCTCAGGTTAGCCGAGCAAGGCGGGAAGATCCGAGCCTGCTCGGACCCGTGTAAAAAACCTGAAGTTCGGGCGGGTTCGGATTCAGAGGAACCGAACCCGCTCATCTCTACTCTACACCCCTATGTAATGCCTTGTGGAGCCCAGTGTACCCCGCAGCAGAAAGGAAGACACCCTTTTTGGAATCAGCGTCCGCTGACCATTGACGTAACCACAGAGCTCTGCATGCCGAAACAACCTTAGCAGTAGTGCGGCCATTCATCTTACACAGTTTCTTTACAGCCTTGTTCATAAAATTAGCAGCATCCTGTATGTGTTGCAACAGAGTAATGACCTCAAATATAGAAAAAATAACCCCTTCTCTGCGCCTCCTAATGAAATTAATACCATATGTTTCTACTTAACTTATGGATGGGCGGAGCTCTCTCAATCTGCTAACTTCTTCTTTATTAATGAGCGATGTGGTGTCCAGATAGGTAAACATGTAAAAATAGAAAAGAGCAATCTAGTGTAGCATATTTTGCAAGCGATATCAGTCATATAACTTTATCAACCTGTGATTCACTCATAACAGATAAGCATATATTTCTTAAAAACAGGTTTTTTAATATAAAAAATTTGTCATAAAATATCCAGGCAAGGAAATGATGAATAATCCACAGATGTTACATCCATAGAAAGGGGGTGGGGTTGTCCAAAGGAACCAATAGATGTTCCAAAAAATATCAGGGGGAAGATTTCAGCTCCAAGAATGGATCACCCGTCTTCTCCTCGTCTGGTCCGGTCGCCGTTCTGTCCCTCTCATCAGCCAACGCGTTTCAATCAGTGATTCTGATCTTTTTCAAGGCATAGTTATGATTGCCTCCTATCCCAGGTATATATACCCCTCAGATTGTCTCCCTTAATTACTGGGAGGAGCCACTCTCATTTACAAATAAAATTACAACAGAATAAAACATAAAAATCCCATAACAACTCAGATCTAATTCCATTTTTTATAGTGCTCCAGGTTTGGTTTTATCATAAAACACAAAATCCCTCATTTGATTCATACTATTATTCTCCGGGGACAGGAAGTACAATCTCTGTACAGGGTGTCCTCAAAGCTCCTTCCCCGATATTCCTTTAACATTGGTTCCGTCCCTATGTTACTAATAGGGTACTGAATCCCGGAAGTCCTCCCACAGTCATTCTCATTAAAATCGATCCGGTCACATGATCGGGCATATCAGGAAACAGTCTCTAATTTCTAAAAAAGTTACAATCCCCCCGTTCAGAAAACTGGTTCCCGTGCCCCACTATCTTATAATCCTCCACAGTTTTAATATTGAAATAGGTCACGTGATCGGACCGGATAACCGGAAGTGCGGTTTCCACCATTTTTGTTCTGGTCACTCACTAGCAACAATATACATCACGTGACCTAGTAGGTCACATGATCGGGACTCAGCATTAGGTATGCAGATACCACCATTTTTGTTATGGTCCTCCGTTTCTTTACCCATAGTAATTTTAAAACAGACAAAACAACAGAAAACATCCCTTTCTAACAGACAATAAATCATATTTCTTCAATAAACTACACAATATGAAAAATCATATCCAAATGAAGGAGCTAATTCTCAGTAGTCAATCCGGGTCCATATATCAGTTCTTGAAAATCTTTCAGTCATTCTTAGGAGGCCGGTATTCTTCTTACAAACACTAAAACGATATTGTCCCATGAATAGAGAGATGATTAGACATACAATATTCCGTACATGTAATGCAAGACTTCATTCATACTTATTTTAAAAACCATTTTACTTCAAAATCTTTATTGAGACCCCTAGGGCTCAATGTCTATAATGAATAAATCAATTGCATTTCAGTCCTGGCTAATCTCTCTGCCACATCATTACATCGCCAGTTCCCCTTCACTTGTTTCAGAGCCCCAAATGATGTTATATCCCCACAATTTCTGTTATGGACACTATCGAAATGTGCGGATAATGCATGGGTCTCCAACCCCTTCCTAATGTTCCGCAAATGTTCTGCAAACCTTATCTTTAGGTTTCTAGAGGTCCGCCCGATATAGAACATACCACAACTACAACCAATAAAATAAATTACGTTCCTAGTGGAACAAGTTATGAATTCCCCTATTTTGTGGATTTGTGTTAGTATCTCCTGCTCTGTGCTGCCACGTCGTCATGGCAACCGGGAGACAAGTGCTAGCGGAGTAACCGGAGCGTAACTGATACTCCGGTTCGGGTCTTTTGCAGTGCAGTGGTTACAGGCTCTGTGCACGGCAGGGGATCCGGTGCTGGTTTTTGTGCTCACAGTCTGTGAGGTCTGAGTGGGGCGTGGACAGCACCTGCTATATAAACCCTCTTCTCAGGTTAGGCAGATGCTGCTGAATCTTTGTTGGTTAGTCAGTTCCTGAAAGCTAGCTAGTACTGTGTAAACTTTGTATTTGTTTGTTGCTTACTGCAAATAGGCCTTGGGATTTGGTATTACACTCTGCCAATCCAGACCTAGCAGTAAGACTGGAGTCAGTCGTTTAACCTGCTGGGGTTCTTTTGCTACTCTGTGAACCTAGCAAGTTTGCGGCTGTATTCTCAGACTTGCCTGCCAAAATCCTTTCTCACTGTGCAAGGTGTTCAGGTGTCAGTTTTGTGGCAGTAAGCTGAACCAGTGCACTGCAAGTGAGGACTAGGATTGTGGAGACTCTCCTTGTGTCTATTATTCCATCTCTGACCAAGGAGTTTACTGCCACACCCGTTGGTAACCCTTTAGGGTTTTGCTGTTGCCCTTAGCAACAGCATTTCGGGTTCTCTACGTATTAAATCACTACATCTCGCTTCTTTCCATCTGAGCATTCCTAATACTAGGGAGACACCCAGTTTCTTAGCCTTTGGGCTTCTCTGTTCACTTTGTGTTTATTTTGTTACCCTATCACCTTCTGTGTATGTAATGTCATATTCCCCAGTCTGTCTGTGAGTTCATTTGTTTTGCATCCCTCACCGTTCAGAAACCAGTACATTCCTGCTGGCACTGGTGTGCATAACATATTCAGCAGCCTAATACTCCTGTTGAAATTTTGTGGGAATATGGAGCATACCCCTCAAAATACTTTGCAACAGGTGGTCGATCAGGTGCAGGTCCTGACTCGACAATTTAATGATTTGTCCATTAAAATGCACACCTCGCAGGCCGCTGGCGGAGCTCCCGCAGCAGCAGTACCTTCAGGGGTTAAGGAGCCGAAAGTAAATCTCCCGGATCGTTTTTCTGGAGATCGCTCGCAGTTCTTTTGTTTCAAGGAGAGCTGCAAGCTATATTTCCAGCTTAGGCCTCAGTCTTCTGGGTCGGAGATTCAGCGGGTGGGCATAGTGATTTCCTTGCTACAAGGAGACCCACAGGTCTGGGCATATGGGTTGCAGCCTGACTGTCCGTCGCTTAAAAGTGTTGATGTTTTTTTTACGGCACTGGGCATGTTGTATGATGACCCTGACAAGACGGCCTCAGCCGAGGCTCAGATTTCGATCCTTAAGCAAGGGCGAAGGCCAGTTGAGGTTTATTGTACGGAGTTTCGGAGGTTGGCCCATGATACCCAGTGGAATGACCCAGCCCTGAGACACCAGTACCGAAGAGGTCTTTCTAACCAGTTAAAAGACCAACTGGTACACTATCCCTTGCCTGATAGCTTGGATCAGCTCATGCAGTTATCCATTCGGGTGGATAGACGGCTGAGAGAGCGCAGGCTTGAAAGGGAGACCGAGGTTTCCTTCTTTCCCAAGGGAACCTCAGACTCTGAGGAATTTTCAGAGCAGCCTATGCAGATTGGGGCTACCCGCCTCTCCTCGCGTGAGAAGACGCGGAGGAGACAGCAGGAGTTGTGTTTGTACTGTGGGAATAAAGGTCATGTGGTAGTATCATGCCCAGAAAAGCCGGAAAACTTCAGGGCCTGAGGGTGATGGGAAATATCCTGTCAGGTCAGAAGTCGGAATTTCCCAAGAAGACTTTTATCATTCCGGTGACCTTGAAGATCCTCGGTCAAACTGTCAAGACTGAGGCCTTTGTGGACAGTGGGGCCGACGGGGTTTTTATGGACCGCCAATTCGCCCTGAAACACTCTGTTCCCTTAGTACCCTTGGCATCGGAAATTGAGATTTGTGGGTTAAACGGGGAACCATTATCCCAGGGTAAAATTACCTCTTGCACTAGCCAGATTTCTTTGTTTATTGGAGCCACACACTCTGAAAAATTGTCCTTTTATGTGACTGTCTGTACTTTTGCCCCATTGGTGTTGGGGTTACCCTGGTTAAGGGCCCACAATCCTCAATTTGACTGGGTCTCTGGGGAGATTCTTAGTTGGGGTACTGATTGTTTCAGGAGTTGCTTGAGCCTTCCAGTCAGGCTTTCGCAGCTAAGTTTGCCAGGATTTCCAGGATGTTATGCAGATTTTGCGGACGTGTTCTCCAAAAGAGTTGCAGAGGTACTACCTCCCCATCGCCCCTATGACTGTGCCATTGATTTGTTGCCGAATGCTAAGCTTCCCAAGAGCAGGTTGTACTCCCTGTCACGTCCTGAGACTCAGGCTATGGCAGAGTACATTCAGGAGAACTTGGCTAAGGGATTTATCAGACCTTCACAGTCTCCAGTTGGGTCGGGATTCTTCTTCGTGGGTAAAAAGGACGGTTCGTTGCGACCCTGCATCGACTTCAGGGAATTGAACCGTATCACGATTAAAAACTCATACCCACTGCCTCTCATTTCGGTCTTGTTTGACCAGCTTCGTACTGCCACCATTTTTTCTAAGATTGACCTACGCGGTGCGTACAATCTAATCCGAATAAGAGAGGGGGATGAATGGAAGACTGCCTTTAATACCCACTCAGGGCATTATGAATATTTGGTGATGCCTTTTGGGCTTTGTAATGCCCCGGCAGTCTTCCAGGACTTCATGAACGATGTGCTCAGGGAATATTTGGATAGATTCTTAGTTGTATACTTAGATGACATCCTAATCTTCTCCCATTCCCTAGAGAAACATCGGAAGCATGTACGCTTAGTCCTCCAGAAACTCAGAGACCACCGGCTTGGGGCGAAGCTGGAGAAGTGCGAATTTGAAGTTCAGCAAATCGCATTTCTAGGATATATTATCTCCCCAGAAGGTTTCCAAATGGAGGGTTCCAAGGTACAGGCAGTCCTGGATTGGGTGCAGCCCACTAGTTTGAAGGCGCTTCAGCGTTTTCTGGGCTTTGCGAATTTTTATAGACGATTTATCGCTGGATTTTCGTCTATAGTGGCGCCCTTGGTGGCACTCACTAAGAAAGGGGCGCATGTTGCTCACTGGTCTTGTGAGGCCAAATCGGCTTTTGCCCGTCTCAAAAGGGCATTTGTCTCGGCCAAGGTGCTGCGACACCCAGATCCAGAGCGTCCTTTTGTGGTGGAGGTGGATGCCTCTGAGATGGGTATTGGGGCAGTGCTCTCTCAGATGGGGGTGTCTGATAATCGCCTTCATCCCTGTGCTTACTTTTCCCGTAAATTTTCGCCTGCCGAGATGAATTATGACGTGGGTAACCGGGAATTGTTGGCTATTAAGGATGCACTCGAGGAATGGAGACACTGGCTTGAGGGGGCTAAGTTTGTGGTCTCAATTCTCACCGACCATAAGAATTTGGCATATTTAGAGTCAGCGAAGCGCCTCAATGCTAGGCAGACACGATGGGCTTTGTTTTTTGCTCGCTTTAATTTTTTGATAACATATCGCCCTGGGTCAAAAAACATCAAGGCTGATGCGCTCTCGCGGAGTTTTGCTCCAATCCAGGAGACCACCGAGGAGCCATTGCCCATTGTGTCCCCATCATGTATTAAAGTGGGCATTACCCAGGACCTCTTGTCATTAGTCCTTAGAGCACAGGAGCAGGCTCCTCCAGACCTTCCGGTAGGTCTTTTGTTTGTGCCTCCTAGGTTAAGACAGCGAGTGTTCCTGGAATTCCATGCCAAGAAGTCGGCAGGTCACCCGGGTATTGCCAGAACTCGGGAGTTGCTATCTAGGGCGGTGTGGTGGCCCTCGGTGGCTAGGGATGTGGATCAGTGGGTTCGGGCATGTGACATCTGTGCCCGAAATAAGACTCCTAGAGGGGTTCCTGTTGGCCCATTACATCCACTCTCTATTCCATCTAAGCCATGGACCCACATTTCAATGGATTTTGTGGTGGACTTGCCCAAATCCTCGGGGATGACAGCCATCTGGGTTGTCGTTGACAGGTTTTCGAAGATGGCGCACTTCGTTCCATTGGTTGGGCTGCCATCGGCCAGACGCCTGTCTGAATTATTTATGCTGCATGTTGTGCGCCTCCACGGGTTGCCACTTGATGTGGTCTCTGACCGCGGATCCCAGTTTGTGGCCAAATTCTGGAGGGCATTTTGTTCCGATCTCCAGATTTCTGTCAGCTTGTCGTCAGGCTACCATCCGCAGTCTAATGGGCAGACTGAAAGGGTGAACCAGTCCTTGGAGCAGTTCCTCAGGTGTTATGTCTCCAAGTGTCAGACTGACTGGGTGGCTCATCTGTCCATGGCGGAGTTTGCCTATAACAACGCGGCTCACTCTGCTACAGGGATCTCTCCCTTCCTTTGTGTGTATGGGCATCATCCTAAGGCCAATTCTTTTGACCCCCTGGACTCCACGCCTGGTGGTTCCTCTGTGGTTTCGGTCCTTAGAGGTATTTGGAGGAAAGTGAAGAAAGCCCTTGTGTCTGTGTCATTAGTGACCAAAAGGGTTTTTGATAAGCGGAAAAGACCCTGCAGCTTCAAATTAGGAGACTTCGTCTGGTTGTCTACCAAGAATTTGAAGTTGAGACAGCCATCTCATAAGTTAGGCCCCCGGTTCATCGGTCCTTATAAGATCACTAGGGTTATGAATCCGGTGGCATTTCAGTTAGATCTACCCCGTTCTTTGGGTATCAATAAAACATTTCATTGTTCCCTTTTAAAACGGGTGATTAGTAATCCTTTTTCCAGTGGAAGACCTTCCCCTCTTCTGATACGTGGCCAGAGGGAGTTTGTTGTTGAAAGGATTCTTGACTCCAAGATGGTTCGGGGTCGGCTGTCATTTTTGGTGCACCGGAAGGGGTATGGCCCGGAGGAGCGGTCGTGGGTGCGCAGTTGTGATCTTCATGCCCCCAGACTGTTACGCTCTTTCTTCTCGCAGTTCCCCGATAAACCCGGTGGTAGGGGTTCTTTGACCCCTCGTCAGAGGGGGGGTACTGTTAGGGTCTCCTGCTCTGTGCTGCCACGTCGTCATGGCAACCGGGAGACAAGTGCTAGCGGAGTAACCTGAGCGTAGCTGATACTCCGGTTCGGGTCTTTTGCTGTGCAGTGGTTACAGGGGATCCGGTGCTGGTTTTTGTGCTCACAGTCTGTGAGGTCTGAGTGGGGCGTGGACAGCACCTGCTATATAAACCCTCTTCTCAGGTTAGGCAGATGCTGCTGAATCTTTGTTGGTTAGTCAGTTCCTGAAAGCTAGCTAGTACTGTGTAAACTTTGTATTTGTTTGTTGCTTACTGCAAAAAGGCCTTGGGATTTGGTATTACACTCTGCCAATCCAGACCTAGCAGTAAGACTGGAGTCAGTCGTTTAACCTGCTGGGGTTCTTTTGCTACTCTGTGAACCTAGCAAGTTTGCGGCTGTATTCTCAGACTTGCCTGCCAAAATCCTCTCTCACTGTGCAAGGTGTTCAGGTGTCAGTTTAGTGGCAGTAAGCTGAACCAGTGCACTGCAAGTGAGGACTAGGATTGTGGAGACTCTCCTTGTGTCTATTATTCCATCTCTGACCAAGGAGTTTACTGCCACACCCGTTGGTAACCCTTTAGGGTTTTGCGGTTGCCCTTAGCAACAGCATTTCGGGTTCTCTACGTATTAAATCACTACATCTCGCTTCTTTCCATCTGAGCATTCCTAATACTAGGGAGACACCCAGTTTCTTAGCCTTTGGGCTTCTTTGTTCACTTTGTGTTTATTTTGTTACCCTATCACCTTCTGTGTATGTAATGTCATATTCCCCAGTCTGTCTGTGAGTTCATTTGTTTTGCATCCCTCACCGTTCAGACACCAGTACATTCCTGCTGGCACTGGTGTGCATAACAATTTGTCCATTGATAATTACTTCTGAACATTTATTTTCCCCTTTAACCAATTTACACAGGCTGCAAGACCCACATCTGAAAAAGCCCTTAGATAAGGTGCGTACATTCGCTTTTGGGGGGGGGGGGGGGGGGACGGGACGGGACTTTGCACTCCTAACTAAGTTGTCTTTAATATTCCTCGCCTTCCGATATACAAATTGTGGTTTTGAGGGGATGATGTCCTTTAATAGAGGATCGCCTTTCAATATGGACCAGTGTGATCTAATAATCCCTTCTATTTGTTTATGTTGTATATTATAGCCTGATATAAAGGCCAATGAAAATCCTTTATTTGCATCCTCTTCCATATTCCCATCCCTTAATTCCTTTGGTGCAAGGAGAACATCACTGTTTATCTTCCCACAACTTTCTTTTGCTTTGTTGTTATTTTGGTCCCTATAGCCGCTCTGTTTGAACTTCCTGATCATAACTTCTGCCTGCTCCTTATACACTCTTTCGTCTGTGCAGTTTCTTCTTAATCTTTGCAGCTGGCAGGAATGGACTCAAGCCAATTAATATGGTGACAGCTCGTGGTGTGTATATAACTTTCCTGAATCTGTAGGTTTTACATAATTACAAGTTTTTAGGACACCACCTTCCACATACATGGTGAGATCCAAAAAAATTACTTTGGAACTGCTTATATCAAACATTAAGACAATGTTATAATCGTTATCATTCAGATAATCACAAAATAAGGACAAAGAGTCCCTGGTACCTCTCCATATAAACAAAATATCATCAATGTACCTTGACCAGGATACCAGGCTCGCCCCGAACCTCTCATTCTGCCAAACGTACTGGGTCTCCCACTTCCCCATAAACATATTGGCATAGCTCGGGGCGAACCTGGTACCCATGGCCATACCCACTTTTTGCACATAAAACTGATCCTTAAAGTGGAAATAATTATTTTGTAAAATAAAATCTATACCCTTAACCAAAAAATCACATAGTTCAGAGTCATAACTACTATCCTCCAAGAAATCAACTACTGCTTCTATTCCCATATGGTGGTTAATGATTGTGTACAGTGAAGTTACATCTGCTGTCACAATGAAGAAATCTTCACCCCACTGTACATCTCTTATTTTATTAAGTACATCTCTAGTGTCTTTGAGGTGCGACCTATTCTTCACCACCAATGGCTGCAAATGAAAGTCGATAAATTCCGACATATTGGCAGTAATAGAGTTCACTCCAGATACTATAGGCGTCCCTGGGGGATTCTGGGTGTCCTTATGGACCTTCGGTAATACATATAGGACCGGTATGCTGGGATTATAAGGAATAAGAAATTTTCCTTCCGACTCTGAGACCGTACCCTTCTGTACATAGGTGTCTACCAACACTTTTAGATTTGACAGTATCTTCTTAGTGGGATCACCTCTTAATTTCCTATATGTGTTAGTATCATATAGCTGTCTTAATACCTCAGCCTCATAGTTTTCAATGTCCATATGGGGTTACTCTGTTTCTTGCTGCATCACATATAGCGCGAATTGGTGGGGGTGCATTTCTGTTCTTGTTCAAGAGTAATGACCTCATCACGGGGCAGAGAGTCTAAACCATCAATAACAGAATCAGACCACTTAACCATTGCCCTGGAAATCCACCCACAAACTATTGTGGGGTGCTGTGCTACTGCCATATAATTTGCCTTTAGAGTAGTCTCAATTTTACGGTCAGCAGGTTCTTTAAGGGATATAGCCCCTGGCACCGGCAGCACCAATTTCTTAAGACAGTCTGGACACAGACGTGTCAACTGACAAGGGGTTCTTCCATACCTTCCTATCCTCAGCTGGGAGGGGAAAAGTAGTGAAAAATCTCTGAGGAATTTTAAATTTTTTATTAGGGTTTAACCAATTCTCCCTGGCCAGGGAGTTTAATTTGTTAGACTCTGTCTTAGGTCAAACATTAAAGTACAACTCCTCATCTGGTTCTGTCTTCTGATCCGGTATGTGAAGGACCTCTCTTACAGCAAAAATGTGTCCCCCCCCAAAAGCGAATGTATCTAAGGGCTTTTTCAGATGTGGGTCTTGCAGCCTGTGTAAATTGGTTAAAGGGGAAAATAAATGTTCAGAAGTAATTATCAATGGACAAATCCACAAAATAGGGGAATTCATAACTTGTTCCACTAGGAACGTAATTTATTTTATTGGTTGTAGTTGTGGTATGTTCTATATCGGGCGGACCTCTAGAAACCTAAAGATAAGGTTTGCAGAACATCTGCAGAACATTAGGAAGGGGTTGGAGACCCATGCATTATCCGCACATTTCGATAGTGTCCATAACAGAAATTGTGGGGATATAACATCATTTGGGGCTTTGAAACAAGTGAAGGGGAACTGGCGATGTAATGATGTAGCAGAGAGATTAGCCAGGACTGAAATGCAATTGATTTATTCATTATAGACATTGAGCCCTAGGGGTCTCAATAAAGATTTTGAAGTAAAATGGTTTTTAAAATAAGTATGAATGAAGTCTTGCATTACATGTACGGAATATTGTATGTCTAATCATCTCTCTATTCATGGGACAATATCGTTTTAGTGTTTGTAAGAAGAATACCGGCCTCCTAAGAATGACTGAAAGATTTTCAAGAACTGATATATGGACCCGGATTGACTACTGAGAATTAGCTCCTTCATTTGGATATGATTTTTCATATTGTGTAGTTTATTGAAGAAATATGATTTATGGTCTGTTAGAAAGGGATGTTTTCTGTTATTTTGTCTGTTTTAAAATTACTATGGGTAAAGAAACGGAGGACCATAACAAAAATGGTGGTATCTGCATACCTAATGCTGAGTCCCGATCATGTAATCTACTGGTCACGTGATGTATATTGTTGCTAGTGAGTGACCAGAACAAAAATGGTGGAAACCGCACTTCCGGTTATCCGGTCCGATCACGTGACCTATTTCAATATTAAAACTGCGGAGGATTAGAAGATAGTGGGGCACGGGAACCAGTATTCTGAACGAGGGGATTGTAACTTTTTTAGAAATTAGAGACTGTTTCCCGATATGCCCGATCATGTGACCGGATCGATTTTAATGAGAATGACTGTGGGAGGACTTCTGGGATTCAGTACCCTATTAGTAACATAGGGACGGAACCAATGTTAAAGGAATATCGGGGAAGGAGCTTTGAGGACACCCTGTACAGAGATTGTACTTCCTGTCCCCGGAGAATAATAGTATGAATCAAATGAGGGATTTTGTGTTTTATGCTAAAACCAAACCTGGAGCACTATAAAAAATGGAATTAGATCTGAGTTGTTATGGGATTTTTATGTTTTATTCTGTTGTAATTTAATTTGTAAATGAGAGTGGCTCCTCCCAGTAATTAAGGGAGACAATCTGAGGGGTATATTATATACCTAGGATAGGAGGCACTCATAACTATGCCTTGAAAAAGATCAGAATCACTGATTGAAACGCGTTGGCTGATGAGAGGGACAGAACGGCGACCGGACCAGACGAGGAGAAGACGGTTGATCCATTCTTGGAGCTGAAATCTTCCCCGGGGATTTTTTGGAACATCTATTGGTTCCTTTGGACAACCCCACCCCCTTTGTATGGATGTAACATCTGTGGATTATTCATCATTTCCTTGCCTGGATATTTTATGACAAATTTTTTATATTAAAAAAACTGTTTTTAAGAAATATATGCTTATCTGTTATGAGTGAATCACAGGTTGATAAAGTTATATGACTGATATCGCTTGCAAAATATGCTACACTAGATTGCTCTTTTCTATTTTTACATGTTTACCTATCTGGACACCACATCGCTCATTAATTAAGAAGAAGTTAGCAGATTGAGAGAGCTCCGTCCATCCATAAATTAAGTAGAAACATATGGTATTAATTTCATTAGGAGGTGCAGAGAAGGGGTTACCCCATTTTTTCTATATTTGTATTGTTTTTGGGTTAGGATAAACACCCAAGGGGTTACTATGTTTCTTGATGCATCACATATAGCGCGAATTGGTGGGGGTGCATTTCTGTTCTTGTTCAAGAGTAATGACCTCATCACGGGGCAGAGAGTCTAAACCATCAATAACAGAATCAGACCACTTAACCATTGCCCTGGAAATCCACCCACAAACTATTGTGGGGTGCTGTGCTACTGCCATATAATTTGCCTTTAGAGTAGTCTCAATTTTACGGTCAGCAGGTTCTTTAAGGGATATAGCCCTTGGCACCGGCAGCACCAATTTCTTAGACAGTCTGGACACAGACGTGTCAACTGACAAGGGGTTCTCCCATACCTTCCTATCCTCAGCTGGGAGGGGAAAAGTAGTGAAAAACCTCTGAGGAATTTTAAATTTTTTATTAGGGTTTAACCAAGCCTCCCTGGCCAGGGAGTTTAATTTGTTAGACTCTGTCTTAGGTCAAACATTAAAGTACAACTCCTCATCTGGTTCTGTCTTCTGATCCGGTATGTGAAGGACCTCTCTTACAGCAAAAATGAGAGCCTCCACACAGGGGACAGAGAGCTGTCCTCATCCATATCACCATCATCCACATCAGGCTGATCAGAATCAGACTGGGGCACCTGTGGTAGTGAGCGTTTATGTGAAACCACTAGAGGGGGCTGGGAAGCCTTCTTGGTACAGTATCTGCTGCTTTAGCCACCTGTCTCTCCTTCCTAGCTGCAGCTAATTCTGAATTTACATTCTGAATCATACTTTTAAAACTATCCAGCAATTCAGGTGTCTGTGAACTGTGTCCCTGTGGAGGTAATGAACATTGTTCACATATGAGTGACCCCACTGAAGACGGGGTAGAGTTATAAGCAGCACGCATAACCATGTCAACAGACATCTTACACAACTGTAATACAGCGCAGCCCACTGACCAACACCTCCACACAGACCCCAGAGAGTCCCTGGAGTGACACCGAGGAGCGTATACCAGCACACAGAACACAGCAGCACAATGTGATGAAGTATGTGTATGACCTGATAGTAGTGCAGCGGCGCTACCGCTGGCGTGCTCCCCCCTCTCTATGACCCTCTGTTTTACAGTCTGTAGCAGCGTGGGTCCTGGAGAAGCAGCGTGCATGCAGCCTTGAAGATCTGCAGCTGCAGGAAATGGCGCCTTCCTGCCGCTGGTCCTGCTCCAGGAAGCCCCGCCCCCATGTAATGGCGCACGGTTCCTGTCACAGTTTATACTGGGTACTTATAACAAAAGCAGAATATGCATTTTAAAGTACACACAAAGCCTTGAGACAGTGAGCACTGCGGTGCAACAGCCCTGAGCCAGTTTGTCCGCGGCAGGTACCGCAGCTCCGGGCCCGTGACCGCCGTGTGACTTGCCGCCAAAACTGTACCCGCTAACCAGGACCCCGGGGTAACACTCACCGCACCTTGTAACTTCAGCATCTGTTAGAGGGTGGCGGCTAGCTGCTGGCGTGGGCACACATACTAACGATGTGTGATCAGTACCTCAGGAGCTCAGTGTCCTGTCAGCTGGGATTATGAACCATTAACTCTCAGGAGGTTGGTTCGGTTTCCCCTCTAAGTCCCACGAAGCAGGAAGCCTGGTTGCCAACCAAAGCTACCTGAAAATAATAAACTGAAATAAAAATTAAAGGAAAATCTCTGTAGTTCCAGATAAATGCACCCGACTCCTTGGGCACATTTTTCTAAACTGAGTCTGGTAAAAAGGGCATAGAGGGGAGGAGCCAGCACACACATACACACACTAAAAGTGCCAGGCTCCAGTGGACCCGATCTATACCCCGATGGTACTAAAGTACAAAACCCCAGTATCCACTAGGATGCAAGAGAAAAGTGAGTTAACACATCCCCAACAGAACACAGAATCAGAGAATAAGTAACCAAGAATGCAATATAATTCCAGCTAATCATATACCACCAATCACATATGTAAAATGACACAAGTAAGAAAAATAACAAACTGTCCCCACCCACCCTACCACAACCCCCCACCCTGTACACCATCCTGAACAGCGGCATACCTAATCCCAAAAAACCCTCCGCAAATCTAAACTAAACTGTGATCTTTAATACCCAACTCAGGCAAAGAATACAATGACAACAGGACATAGTACTAAACCCCCCCGTTCATTAATGAGAGCTTCACCACCAAACCTAAACAGAAGTAAACAATCCCTGAAACTCCAGGAATGCTTAAACATGTATAAAGGACCAATTTCCGCACATAAAACCTGCCCTATTACTCCATTGAGAACATAACTCTAAAAGGTTGTACACCCTGCTCATGTGTCACTAGTCGAGATCAGATTTACCAATGCCAGTACAGACTTAAGTATAAATATATATATAGCCAGGCCCGGCGCTACCCGCTCAGCAAAGGGATGCAAAGCAGATAGGCACCAGCGTGGAGAGGGGCTCTCCCTGCTCTGCATCCCCGCTGCTGCGCCTGGGCCCCCTGCTGCTGCTGCCGGCTGCCGTGCCTGTCACACCGTTTGACAGGCAGCGGCGCCGGCAGCTTGAAGCTTCCTCCTACCACCATGCAGTGTCCGTCCATTCCCTTGGATCTGGATGAAAAGGGGTGTAGCTACATGGCTACAATGGGCGGAGCTACACAGGACCATGCTGAAGAGGACAAAAACTGGCACTGTGGAGCATATCTGGCACTGTGAGGGCATATGTGTATCTGGCACTGTGGGGGCATATCTGGCACCGCTGGGAGCATTTGTGTATCTGCCACTGTCTGGCATTTGTGTATCTGGCACTGTCTGGCATTTGTGTATCTGGCACTGTCTGGCATTCGTGTATCTGGCACTGTGGGGGCATATCAGGTACTGTAGGAGCATATCTGGCACGGTGGAGGCATATGTGTATCTAGCACTATTGGGGTCACATGTGTATCTGGCTCCCCATACGTGTATCACACCCCCATTTTCATTGGCCACGCCCCACGTGGCATTTGGCCACACCCATTTTTTTTGGCACGCATGCTTTTGCCGCACGCACACACTACAACTAAGACATTTTTTCTACTTGCACCACTGGTGGGAGGGGGGGCATAATTTGTATAAATGGCACTTCTGAGGGCATTATATATAACCGACGCGACTACAGGGCCTATTATGTGTATAAATAAGATTTTACTCACCGGAAAATCTATTTCTCGTAGTCCGTAGTGGATGCTGGGGACTCCGTAAGGACCATGGGGAATAGACGGGCTCCGCAGGAGACTGGGCACTCTAAGAAAGAATTAGGACTACTGGTGTGCACTGGCTCCTCCCTCTATGCCCCTCCTTCAGACCTCAGTTAAGGAAACTGTGCCCGGAAGAGCCGACATTACAAGGAAAGGATTTTGGAATCCAGGGTAAGACTCATACCAGTCACACCAATCACACCGTATAACTTGTGATAAACTTACCCAGTTAACAGTATGAACAACAACAGAGCATCAGATCAACCCTGATGCAACTATAACATAACGCTTATGTAAGCAATAACTATATACAAGCATTGCAGAAGAAGTCCGCACTTGGACGGGCGCCCAGCATCCACTACGGACTACGAGAAATAGATTTACCGGTGAGTAAAATCTTATTTTCTCTAACGTCCTAGTGGATGCTGAGGACTCCGTAAGGACCATGGGGATTATACCAAAGCTCCCAAACGGGCGGGAGAGTGCGGATGACTCTGCAGCACCGAATGAGCAAACACAAGGTCCTCCTCAGCCAGGGTATCAAACTTGTATAATTTTGCAAAAGTGTTTGAACCCGACCAAGTAGCTGCTCGGCAAAGCTGTAATGCCGAGACCCCTCGGGCAGCCGCCCAAGAAGAGCCCACTTTCCTTGTGGAATGGGCTTTCACTGATTTTGGATGCGGCAATCCAGCCGCAGAATGAGCCTGCTGAATCGTGTTACAGATCCAGCGAGCAATAGTTTGCTTTGAAGCAGGAGCACCCAGCTTGTTGGATGCATACAGGATAAACAGCGAGTCAGTTTTCCCGACTCCAGCCGTTCTGGCTACATAAATCTTCATAGCCCTGACTACATCTAGTAACTTGGAATCCTCCAAGTCACGAGTAGCCGCAGGCACCACAATAGGTTGGTTCAAATGAAAGGATGACACCACCTTTGGCAGAAATTGCGGACGAGTCCGTAATTCTGCCCTGTCCATATGAAAAACCAGGTAGGGGCTTTTACATGACAAAGCCGCCAAATCTGATACACGCCTAGCCGGAGCTAAGGCCAATAGCATGACCACCTCCCACGTGAGATATTTTAACTCCACGGTTTTAAGTGGCTCAAACCAGTGTGATTTCAGGAAACTCAACACCACGTTAAGATCCCAAGGTGCCACTGGTGGCACAAAAGGGGCTGAATATGCAGCACTCCCTTTACAAACGTCTGAACTTCAGGAAGAGAAGCCAGTTCCTTTTGAAAGAAAATGGCTAGGGCTGAAATCTGGACCTTAATGGACCCCAATTTTAAGCCCAAAGTCACTCCCGACTGTAGGAAGTGAAGGAAACGGCCCAGCTGGAATTCCTCTGTAGAAGCATTCCTGGCCTCACACCAAGCAACATATTTGCGCCATATACGGTGATAATGCTTAGCCGTCACGTCCTTCCTAGCCTTTATTAGCGTAGGAATAACCTCATCCGGAATGCCTTTTTCTGTTAGGATCCGGCGTTCAACCGCCATGCCGTCAAACGCAGCCGCGGTAAGTCTTGGAACAGACAGAGCCCCTGTTGCAACAGATCCTGTCTGAGAGGCAGAGGCCATGGGTCCTCTGTGAACATTTCTTGCAGTTCCGGATACCAAGTCCTTCTTGGCCAATCCAGAACAATGAGTATTGTTCTCACTCCTCTTTTCCTTACGATTCTGAGCACCTTGCGTATGAGAGGAAGAGGAGGAAACACATAAACCGACTGGAACACCCACGGTGTCACTAGTGCGTCCACAGCTATCGCCTGAGGGTCTCTTGACCTGGCACAATACATTTGTAGCTTTTTGTTGAGGCGGGACGCCATCATGTCCACCTGTGGCAGTTCCCATCGATTTGTAATCTGTGTGAAGACTTCTTGATGAAGTCCCCACTCTCCCGGGTGGAGGTCGTGCCTGCTGAGGAAGTCTGCTTCCCAATTGTCCACTCCCGAAATGAACACTGCTGACAGTGCTTGCACGTGATTCTCCGCCCATTGAAGAATTCTGGTGGCTTCTGCCATCGCCACCCTGCTTCTTGTGCCGCCCTGGCGGTTTACATGAGCCTCTGCGGTGATGTTGTCTGACTGAATCAGCACCGGTTGGTTGCGAAGCAGAGGCTCCGCTTGACTTAGGGCGTTGTATATGGCCCTTAGTTCCAGGATATTGATGTGCAGACAAGTTTCTTGACTTGACCACAGCCCTTGGAAGTTTCTTCCCTGAGTGACTGCCCCCCATCCTCGGAGGCTTGCATCCGTGGTCACCAGGACCCAGTCCTGTATGCCGAACCTGCGGCCCTCGAGAAGGTGAGCACTCTGCAGCCACTACAGAAGAGACACCCTGGCCCTGTGGGATAGGGTGATCAGCCGATGCATCTGAAGATGCAATCCGGACCACTTGTCCAACAGGTCCCACTGAAAGTTCCTCGCATGGAACCTGCGGAAGGGAATGGCTTTGTAAGACGCCACCATCTTTCCCAGGACTCGCGTGCATTGATGCACCGACACCTGTTTTGGTTTCAAGAGGCCTCTGACCAGAGTCACAAGCTCCTGAGCCTTCTCCGCCGGGAGAAAAACCTTCTTCTGGTCTGTGTCCAGAATCATGCCCAGGAAGGGCAGACGCGTCTTAGGAATCAGCTGCGACCTTGGAATATTCAGAATCCAGCCGTGCTGTTGCAACACTTCCTGAGAGTGTGCTACGCTGATCAGCAACTGCTCTCTGGACCTCGCCTTTATGAAGAGATCGTCCCAGAATGGGATAATTGTGACTCCTTGCTTTCGCAGAAGCCCATCATTTCTACTATTACCTTGGTAAATATTCTCTGTGCCGTGAACAGATCAAACGGCAACGTCTGGAATGGTTAATGACAATCCTGTACCACATATCTGCGGTACGCCTGATGAGGTGGATAAATGGGGACATGAAGGTATGCATCCTTTATGTCCAGAGACACCATAAAATCCCCCCCTTCCAGGCTTGCGATGACCGCTCTGAGCGATTCCATCTTGAACTTGAATCTTTTCAGGTATATGTTCAGGAATTTTAAATTCAATATGGGTCTGACCGAACCGTCCGGTTTCGGTACTACAAACATGGTCTAATAGTAACCCTTTCCTCGTTGAAGGAGGGGAATCTTGACCACCACCTGCTGAAGATACAATTTGTGAATTGCAGTTAACACTGTTTCCCTCTCGTGGGGGGGAAGCCGGCAGGGCCGTCGGTGAGGTGGCATCTTCTCAAAGTCCAGCTTGCATCCCTGAGACACAATATCTATTGCCCAGGGATCTAACAGGGAGTGAACCCACTTGTGGCTGAACTTACGCAGGCGTGCCCCCAACGGGCCTAGCTCCGCCTGTGGAGCCCCAGCGACATGCGGTGGATTATTGTAGAGGCCGGGGAGGACTTCTGTTCCTGGGACCTAGCTGTGTTGTACAGCTTCTTTCCTCTGCCCCCGCCTCTGGCAAGAAAGGACGCACCTCGGACTTTCTTGTTTCTTTGTTCTAAAGGCTGCATTTGATAATGTCGTGCTTTCCTAGGCTGCGCAGGAATATAAGGCAAAAACAACAGAATTACCAGCTATAGCTGTGGAGACCAGGTCCGAGAACCCTTCTCCACACAATCCTCAGCCTTCCATATGCCTCTTAAGTCGGCATCACCTGTCCATTGCATATTCTACAGGACACGTCAAGCAGAAACCGACATAGCTTTGTCTTTAGGACCCAGTATATTCATGTCTCTTTGGGCATGTTTTATATATATATATATATATATATATATATATATATATATATATATATATATATATATATATATATATATATATATATATATATATAAAAATACAGAGGGGGACGGCACTCAGAGGATTTTGAAGAAAAAGCTTGTATTCAAATAGAAATATCCATCAACGTTTCGGTGCTAGACAACACCGTCATCAGGATGTATAACAACAGTGAAACGACAATACACATAAAACCTCACTTACCCTGCTTATAAAGGTGCCCACATAACCATTACACCAATCAACTCTGATCGAAGCTGTATCTCGCGCCCACGCCGCCAAGCGCACGGTGATGACGTCACGCGGCTACCCCCACCACGTGGGCCGGCGCTCACCACGTCTCATCCGACGTGCACCCGTTGCCATGGGAACTTACTTAAACAGCAACCTGGGTTACTAGGGACGCGACCAGCGTCCACCTAGCGCCGTCAGCTGGTTATAATAAGGGCCCGCGGTTAACACAGCCATCCGATCTGAAATGACAAAACAAAACATATATATTGTTAAAACCGTGGTGAGGGTGCAGATCACTGCACACTCCCACGTACCAAACTGACATCTACTGAAGGGAACATTATTTAAATCATAATTGATTATTAATAATTATCTAAATGTTATTTACTGTAGCGTATTCTCTATACCCAAAATCAGTAATATGATTAGACTCAAAGATGCATTGCATAAGCTTATATTAGTTCCAGCAAATCTTGTCGTTGAGGCCTCTGGGCCATACAGTGTCCAACCTTGTAATCCATCTCGCCTCCATAATCAGAAGTTGTTTACTACGGTCACCCCCTCTCCTGTTTTCAGGAAGATGATCGATGATCATGTACTTGACATTCGCCATACCATGACCTCGCTCTGCGAAATGTTTAGCCACTGGTTGATCACTATCCCCGGTTTGTATGGCTGCTTTAATTGCAGACCGGTGTTGTGTGGCTCGTTCCTTAAAGGGCCGAATAGTTTTGCCCACATAGTAGTACCCACAGGGACATCTTATTATATATATCACGAATGGTGTTGTACAGGTCACCGCATGCTTAATGGTGATATATTTACCACTATGGGGATGTCTGAATGTAGTACCTACATCCATATGGCTGCATGTGGCGCAATTGATGCATTTATAACATCCCTTTCGCCTAGTCCCCAAAAAGCTACTTGTGGGTTGTTTGAAATCAGTGATGTCCGTGCGTACTACCATGTCCTTTATATTCCTTCCACGTCGGAAGCTTGCCATCGGGGTGCGGTTCTTAAAGCTCTGTAACTCTTTATCTGTGCTTACAATAGGCCACAATGCCTTAGTGGCTGGTTGAGTAATACGGCTGCTGGTCGAATATGTCGAAGTCCATATGATTCGATCTTCCTTAGTTTTGTTAGCTTGCTTACTCCTTGAAGATGATGAAAAGAGGAGTTCCCGTGGGGTATCCAATACTTTCTGTTTCTGCTTTAATAATAATTGTACAGGATATCCCCTAAGGGAGAATTTTTGTACCATCTGATCCAATTGTGTTTCTAATAACCCTCTATCATTGTTGATCCTAGCCACCCTCAACATCTGGGAATAAGGTAATCCAGATTTTAATGACACCGGGTGGTGGCTGGAATATCTCAACAATGTGTTCCGGTCAGTGGTTTTACTGTACATAGAGCTAATTAGGCGTCCCCCACAGTTAGTTAATTTGACGTCTAAATACTCGATCTCTTGGAAGCTACACTTATAAGTAAATTTAATAGGGCCATTGATGTCATTAATAGACTGTACAAACTGCTCAAACTCTAATTGCGTCCCAGCCCAAAAGATGATCAAATCATCTATGTATCTAAGGAACAGCCTGGCATGTTGTACAAATACTGGGTTATCAAAAAATAGGACTTGTTCCTGTAGATACATATAGATGTTCGCATAAGTGGGAGAGACATTAGACCCCATTGAACAACCGGATTTCTGTAAATAATATTGCCCGTCAAATAAAAAGTAATTCCTGTACAGCACTAATGTAAGTAATTGAATGACAAATGAAATGGGGGGACCACAGTAATGTTGACTTGTGTTAAGAAATTTTTCCACTGCTTTAAGCCCATCCAGGTGGGGTATAGAGGTGTATAAACTCTGTACGTCTAATGTACACATTAATAAATCAAAAGGTGCGCTACAGAAATGTTGAATACGCTCTAAAAAGCTGGTGGTATCTTTTATGTATGATACCTCCTGAGTTATACATGGTTGTAATAACGTATCTAGATACTTAGACACCGGTTGGTACAGAGATCCCATTGCTGACACAATGGGGCGGCCTGGGGGGTGCACAGGGTCTTTGTGGATCTTAGGGGCAGTGTACAACACAGGGGTGACCGGATGTGTTTGTGTTAATGCGGTCACCACTCGCTTTGTAATGACCCCATTTGTCATAGCTGTGTTCAACACTAAATCTAATTCCCTTTTGAAGACTAAACCTGGATTTCTAGTGAGTTTCTCATAGACGCCCAGATCACTTAGTTGTTTTAATATTTCATTGCGGTAAGCATCAGTGTTTTGTATGACAATCGCCCCGCCTTTATCTGCGGGGCGGATTACCACATCATTATATTTTGATAAATTTTTGAGCGCCATACGCTCCCCTTTGGTTAAATTATGATGATGTGTGGGATTCTCTTTGTGATATTTATGTATGGAATCATCCAACAATCTAGTGAAACACTTCAATGATGGATTAACTACAGGGGGATCATAAGTGGATTTAATGGCATTCCTGCAGAATTTTTCCACAGGGTTATTAACTGGTGCTGGTGTGTTGCTGGCCTCCGGGGATTTGTAGAAATGTTCATGCAATCTCAGTTTTCTTCCAAATAGATGCACGTCCCTGTTCCAGTCATATTCCGAGTGAAAGTTAGTAGGCACAAATGCCAATCCTTTATTCAATACCATCATCTCATCCGGGGTTAACGTCCTATCTGACAGATTGAATATTATTTGTTGATCTTCTTCCAGGGTGGGCGTCCTACCCCTCTTCGTTTGACCCCCCCTCGTCTCGTGCGTTGGCGTTTGGAGGGCGGTTTCCAGTGCGGGTTCTGGCCCCTAAAGGGGCTTCCTGTGTATTATTACCATCATCGCCTTCTGAGACAATAAAGTCACTATCACTTTGGGATGTGCCAGACTCCATAGCCATTTTTGACGCTCGTGCCCCTCTGTAGTTTCTTTGATACCTTCTGAAATTTCTTGCTGGTTCTCCACCAGTGAGCCATCTATATACACGGTTCTCTTCGTAGTCTTGGACTACCTTTGTCCGTTTGAGTTTCTTGAACTTAATCAGATCAGACCTGTATTTATCACATTGTGTTTGTAACTTGTTTGTCCAATCCGTGGATGCGTCTTGTTGCAGAGTTTCCTTATGCTCAATGTCAAATTGTGTGATTTTAGACTTCACCAATGTTAGCTCTTTAGATGCCTCTTCAATGACTAAGATCATGAGATCAAAGGCACATTTATTAAGGATGGCTATCCATTTACGGCAGAATTCTTGATTTTGTCTGCCTATGGTAGGTGTATTCCTAACTCTAAACCCTCGTGGTATATACTTGTCACGGTAATAATCGGAAAGAGTCAGTCCATGTAAGGTGTAGTCTATTTCACGTTTCTTTAATTTATAAATCATTTGATACAGATCTTCACATGTATCTATTTGTTCTGCATATTGTGGATCCTCTGTAAACAATATTTTGTTAATTTGATCCTCGGTGAAACTCATAATTTCCCCCAGCGGTGTTGAGGGTAAAGCTGAGCTTTCATGTGTCATGATTACAAGTAACAGGTACTGATCCTACACAGTTCAATGCATCATATACTGTAATAATCAGCAACCTAATAATATTTTCCTTGTAGAGTTAGGAATACACCTACCATAGGCAGACAAAATCAAGAATTCTGCCGTAAATGGATAGCCATCCTTAATAAATGTGCCTTTGATCTCATGATCTTAGTCATTGAAGAGGCATCTAAAGAGCTAACATTGGTGAAGTCTAAAATCACACAATTTGACATTGAGCATAAGGAAACTCTGCAACAAGACGCATCCACGGATTGGACAAACAAGTTACAAACACAATGTGATAAATACAGGTCTGATCTGATTAAGTTCAAGAAACTCAAACGGACAAAGGTAGTCCAAGACTACGAAGAGAACCGTGTATATAGATGGCTCACTGGTGGAGAACCAGCAAGAAATTTCAGAAGGTATCAAAGAAACTACAGAGGGGCACGAGCGTCAAAAATGGCTATGGAGTCTGGCACATCCCAAAGTGATAGTGACTTTATTGTCTCAGAAGGCGATGATGGTAATAATACACAGGAAGCCCCTTTAGGGGCCAGAACCCGCACTGGAAACCGCCCTCCAAACGCCAACGCACGAGACGAGGGGGGGTCAAACGAAGAGGGGTAGGACGCCCACCCTGGAAGAAGATCAACAAATAATATTCAATCTGTCAGATAGGACGTTAACCCCGGATGAGATGATGGTATTGAATAAAGGATTGGCATTTGTGCCTACTAACTTTCACTCGGAATATGACTGGAACAGGGACGTGCATCTATTTGGAAGAAAACTGAGATTGCATGAACATTTCTACAAATCCCCGGAGGCCAGCAACACACCAGCACCAGTTAATAACCCTGTGGAAAAATTCTGCAGGAATGCCATTAAATCCACTTATGATCCCCCTGTAGTTAATCCATCATTGAAGTGTTTCACTAGATTGTTGGATGATTCCATACATAAATATCACAAAGAGAATCCCACACATCATCATAATTTAACCAAAGGGGAGCGTATGGCGCTCAAAAATTTATCAAAATATAATGATGTGGTAATCCGCCCCGCAGATAAAGGCGGGGCGATTGTCATACAAAACACTGATGCTTACCGCAATGAAATATTAAAACAACTAAGTGATCTGGGCGTCTATGAGAAACTCACTAGAAATCCAGGTTTAGTCTTCAAAAGGGAATTAGATTTAGTGTTGAACACAGCTATGACAAATGGGGTCATTACAAAGCGAGTGGTGACCGCATTAACACAAACACATCCGGTCACCCCTGTGTTGTACACTACCCCTAAGATCCACAAAGACCCTGTGCACCCCCCAGGCCGCCCCATTGTGTCAGCAATGGGATCTCTGTACCAACCGGTGTCTAAGTATCTAGATACGTTATTACAACCATGTATAACTCAGGAGGTATCATACATAAAAGATACCACCAGCTTTTTAGAGCGTATTCAACATTTCTGTAGCGCACCTTTTGATTTATTAATGTGTACATTAGACGTACAGAGTTTATACACCTCTATACCCCACCTGGATGGGCTTAAAGCAGTGGAAAAATTTCTTAACACAAGTCAACATTACTGTGGTCCCCCCATTTCATTTGTCATTCAATTACTTACATTAGTGCTGTACAGGAATTACTTTTTATTTGACGGGCAATATTATTTACAGAAATCCGGTTGTTCAATGGGGTCTAATGTCTCTCCCACTTATGCGAACATCTATATGTATCTACAGGAACAAGTCCTATTTTTTGATAACCCAGTATTTGTACAACATGCCAGGCTGTTCCTTAGATACATAGATGATTTGATCATCTTTTGGGCTGGGACGCAATTAGAGTTTGAGCAGTTTGTACAGTCTATTAATGACATCAATGGCCCTAATAAAATAAGAATTTACTTACCGATAATTCTATTTCTCATAGTCCGTAGTGGATGCTGGGGACTCCGTCAGGACCATGGGGGGAATAGCGGCTCCGCAGGAGACAGGGCACATCTAAAGAAAGCTTTTAGGATCACATGGTGTGTACTGGCTCCTCCCCCTATGACCCTCCTCCAAGCCTCAGTTAGGTACTGTGCCCGGACGAGCGTACACAATAAGGAAGGATCTTGAATCCCGGGTAAGACTCATACCAGCCACACCAATCACACCGTACAACTTGTGATCTGAACCCAGTTAACAGTATGATAACAAACGAAGTAGCCTCTGAAAAGATGGCTCACAACAATAATAATAACCCGATTTTTGTAACAATAACTATGTACAAGTATTGCAGACAATCCGCACTTGGGATGGGCGCCCAGCATCCACTACGGACTATGAGAAATAGAATTATTGGTAAGTAAATTCTTATTTTCTCTAACGTCCTAGTGGATGCTGGGGACTCCGTAAGGACCATGGGGATTATACCAAAGCTCCCAAACGGGCGGGAGAGTGCGGATGACTCTGCAGCACCGAATGAGAGAACTCCAGGTCCTCCTTAGCCAGAGTATCAAATTTGTAAAATTTTACAAACGTGTTCTCCCCTGACCACGTAGCTGCTCGGCAAAGTTGTAATGCCGAGACCCCTCGGGCAGCCGCCCAAGATGAGCCCACCTTCCTTGTGGAGTGGGCCTTTACAGATTTAGGCTGTGGCAGGCCTGCCACAGAATGTGCAAGTTGGATTGTGCTACAGATCCAACGCGCAATCGTCTGCTTAGACGCAGGAGCACCCATCTTGTTGGGTGCATACAATATAAACAACGAGTCAGATTTTCTGACTCCAGCTGTCCTTGAAATATATATTTTTTAATGCTCTGACAACGTCCAGTAACTTGGAGTCCTCCAAGTCGCTAGTAGCCGCAGGCACCACAATAGGCTGGTTCAAGTGAAAAGCCGAAACCACCTTAGGGAGAAAATGAGGACGTGTCCGCAGTTCTGCCCTGTCCGAATGGAAAATCAGATATGGGCTTTTGTACGATAAAGCCGCCAACTCTGAAACTCTCCTGGCTGAAGCCAGGGCCAGTAGCATGGTTACTTTCCATGTAAGATACTTCAAATCTACAGATTTGAGAGGCTCAAACCAATGAGATTTGAGAAAATCCAAAACTACGTTTAGATCCCACGGTGCCACTGGGGGCACAATCGGGGGCTGTATATGTAGTACACCCTTGACAAAAGTTTGTACTTCAGGCACTGAAGCCAATTCCTTCTGGAAGAAGATTGATAAGGCCGAAATTTGAACTTTAATAGACCCCAATTTGAGGCCCATAGACAATCCTGCCTGCAGGAAATGTAAGAATCGACCCAATTGAAATTCTTCCGTTGGGGCCTTCTTGGCTTCACACCACGCAACATATTTTCTCCAAATGCGGTGATAATGTTGTGCGGTCACTTCCTTCCTAGCCTTAATCAAGGTAGGAATAACTTCCTCTGGAATGCCCTTTTCTTTTAGAATCCGGCGTTCAACCGCCATGCCGTCAAACGCAGTCGCGGTAAGTCTTGGAACATACAAGGTCCCTGCTGAAGCAGATCCCTTCTTAGAGGTAGAGGCCACGGATCCTCCGTGAGCATCTCTTGAAGTTCCGGATACCAAGTTCTTCTTGGCCAATCCGGAGCCACTAGTATTGTTCTTACTCCCCTTTTCCGAATAATTCTCAGTACCTTTGGTATGAGAGGCAGAGGAGGAAACACATACACTGACTGGTACACCCATGGTGTTACCAGAGCGTCCACAGCTATTGCCTGAGGGTCTCTTGACCTGGCGCAATATCTGTCCAGTTTTTTGTTGAGGCGAGACGCCATCATATCCACCTTTGGTTTTTCCCAACGGTTCACAATCATGTGGAAAACTTCCGGATGAAGTCCCCACTCTCCCGGGTGAAGGTCGTGTCTGCTGAGGAAGTCTGCTTCCCAGTTGTCCACTCCCGGGATGAACACTGCTGACAGTGCTATGACATGATTTTCCGCCCAGCGAAGAATCCTTGCAGCTTCTGTCATTGCTCTTCTGCTTCTCGTGCCGCCTTGTCTGTTTACGTGGGCGACTGCCGTGATGTTGTCCGACTGGATCAACACCGGCTGACCCTGAAGCAGCGGTTTTGCCAAGCTTAGAGCATTGTATATCGCTCTTAGCTCCAGTATATTTATGTGAAGAGACGTCTCCAGGTCTGACCATACACCCTGGAAGTTTCTTCCCTGTGCGACTGCTCCCCAGCCCCATAGGCTGGCATCCGTAGTCACCAGGACCCAGTCCTGTATGCCGAACCTGCGGCCCTCTAACAGATGGGCACTCTGCAACCACCACAGGAGAGACAACCTTGTTCTTGGTGACAGTGTTATCCGCTGATGCATGTGCAGATGCGATCCGGACCATTTGTCCAGCAGATCCCACTGAAATGTTCGTGCATGGAATCTGCCGAATGGAATTGCTTCGTAAGAAGCCACCATCTTTCCCAGGACTCTTGTGCATTGATGTACTGACACAGTTCCTGGTTTTAGGAGGTTCCTGACCAGTTCGGATAACTCCCTTGCTTTCTCCTCCGGGAGAAACACCTTTTTCTGAACCGTGTCCAGAATCATTCCCAGGAACAGCAGACGTGTTGTCGGGGTCAATTGAGATTTTGGAAGATTCAGAATCCACCCGTGTTGCTGAAGCACTACTTGGGTTAGTGCTACACCGACTTCCAGCTGTTCTCTGGACTTTGCCCTTATCAGGAGATCGTCCAAGTAAGGGATAATTAATACGCCTTTTCTTCGTAGAAGAACCATCATTTCGGTCATTACCTTGGTAAAGACCCGAGGGGCCGTGGACAAACCAAACGGCAGCGTTTGAAACTGATAATGACAGTCTTGTATCACGAACCTGAGATACCCTTGGTGTGAGGGGTAAATTGGGACATGCAGATAAGCATCTTTTATGTCCAGGGACACCATGAAGTCCCCTTCTTCCAGATTCGCTATCAGTGCTCTGAGTGACTCCATCTTGAACTTGAATTTCTGTATGTACAGGTTCAAGGATTTCAGATTTAGAATAGGTCTTACCGAACCGTCCGGCTTCGGTACCACAAATAGTGTGGAATAATACCCCTTTCCCTGTTGTAGGAGGGGTACCTTGACTATCACCTGCTGAGAATACAGCTTGTGAATGGCTTCCAATACCGTCGTCCTTTCTGAGGGAGACTTTGGTAAAGCAGACTTTAGGAACCGGCGAGGGGGAGACCTTTCGAACTCCAACATGTAACCCTGAGATACTATCTGCAGGATCCACGGGTCCACCTGTGAGCGAGCCCACTGATTGCTGAAAATCTTTAGTCGACCCCCCACCGCTCCTGAGTCCGCTTGTAAAGCCCCAGCGTCATGCTGATGGCTTTGTAGAACCCGGGGCGGGCTTCTGGTCCTGGGCAGGGGCTGCTTGCTGCCCTCTCTTACCCTTTCCTCTGCCTCGTGGCAGATAAGACTGTCCTTTTGCTCGCTTGTTTTTATAGGAGCGAAAGGACTGCGGCTGAAAAGACGGTGTCTTTTTCTGTTGGGAGGGGGTCTGAGGTAAAAAAGTGGATTTGCCGGCAGTTGCCGTGGCCACCAGATCCGATAGACCGACCCCAAATAATTCCTCTCCTTTATATGGCAATACTTCCATATGCCTTTTGGAATCCGCATCACCTGACCACTGTCGCGTCCATAAACTTCTTCTGGCAGATATGGACATCGCACTTACTCTTGATGCTAGAGTACAAATATCCCTCTGAGCATCTCGCATATAAAGAAACGCATCCTTTAATTGCTCTAGAGTCAATAAAATACTGTCCCTATCCAGGGTATCAATATTTTCAGTCAGGGAATCCAACCACACTACCCCAGCACTGCACATCCAGGCTGAGGCTATTGCCGGTCGCAGTATAACACCAGTATGAGTGTATATACTTTTCAGGGTAGTTTCCAGCCTCCTATCCGCTGGATCCTTGAGGGCGGCCGTATCAGGAGACGGCAACGCCACTTGCTTTGATAAACGTGTGAGCGCCTTATCCACCCTAGGGGGTGTTTCCCAGCGCGTCCTAACCTCTGGTGGGAAAGGGTATAATGCCAATAACTTCTTAGAAATTAGCAGTTTTCTATCTGGGTTAACCCACGCTTCATCACACACGTCATTCAATTCCTCTGATTCTGGAAAAGCTACAGGTAGTTTTTTCACCCCCCACATAATACCCCTTTTTGAGGTACCAGCAGTATCAGAGATCTGCAAAGCCTCCTTCATTGCCGTGATCATATAACGTGTGGCCCTGTTGGAAAATACGTTTGTTTCTTCACCGTCGACACTAGATTCATCTGTGTCGGTACCCGTGTCGACTGACTGAGGTAAGGGACGTTTTACAGCCCCTGACGGTGTCTGAGACGCCTGAGCCGGTACTGACTGTTTTTCCGGCCGTCTCATTTCGTCTACTGACTTTTGTAATGTACTAACATTATCACGTAATTCCATAACTAAAGCCATCCATTCCGGTGTCGACTCCCTAGGGGGTGACATCACCATTACCGGCAATTGCTCTGCCTCCACACCAACATCGTCCTCATACATGTCGACACACACGTACCGACACACAGCAGCCACACAGGGAATGCTCTAATCGAAGACAGGACCCCCTTAGCCCTTTGGGGAGACAGAGGGAGAGTTTGCCAGCACACACCAAAAGCGCTATAAATGTATATAAACAACCCTAAAAGGTGTTGTTTTTGTTATAAGCGCTTTTAATATATAAATATCGCCAATTTATGCCCCCCTTCTCTTTGTTACCCTGTTTCTGTAGTGCAGTGCAGGGGAGAGACCTGGGAGCCTTCCTCACAGCGGAGCTGAGCAGGAAAATGGCGCTGAGTGCTGAGGAGAATAAGCTCCGCCCCCTTTTCGGCTGGCTTTTCTCCCGGGTTTTGGGAAATCTGGCCTGGGTTAAATACATACATATAGCCTTAATGGCTATATGTGATGTATTCTTTGCCACTAAAGGTATTTAATATTGCTGCCCAGGGCGCCCCCAGCAGCGCCCTGCACCCTCCGTGACTGGTCAGTGAGAAGTGTGTAGCAACAATGGCGCACAGCTGCCGTGCTGTGCGCTACCTTCATGAAGACTGAAGAGTCTTCTGCCGCCTGTTTCCGGACCTCCGATCTTCAGCATCTGTAAGGGGGGTCGGCGGCGCGGCTCCGGGACGAACCCCAGGATGACCTGTGTTCCGACTCCCTCTGAAGCTATGTCCAGTAGCCTAAGACTCCAATCCATCCTGCACGCAGGTGAGTTGAAAATCTCTCCCCTAAGTCCCTCGATGCAGTGAGCCTGTTGCCAGCAGGACTCACTGAGATTTAAAACCTAAAAAAACTTTTTCTAAGCAGCTCTTTAGGAGAGCCACCTAGATTGCACCCTGCTCGGACGGGCACAAAAACCTAACTGGAGGAGGGTCATAGGGGGAGGAGCCAGTACACACCATGTGATCCTAAAAGCTTTCTTTAGATGTGCCCGTCTCCTGCGGAGCCGCTATTCCCCCCATGGTCCTGACGGAGTCCCCAGCATCCACTAGGACGTTAGAGAAATTTACTTATAAGTGTAGCTTCCAAGAGATCGAGTATTTAGACGTCAAATTAACTAACTGTGGGGGACGCCTAATTAGCTCTATGTACAGTAAAACCACTGACCGGAACACATTGTTGAGATATTCCAGCCACCACCCGGTGTCATTAAAATCTGGATTACCTTATTCCCAGATGTTGAGGGTGGCTAGGATCAACAATGATAGAGGGTTATTAGAAACACAATTGGATCAGATGGTACAAAAATTCTCCCTTAGGGGATATCCTGTACAATTATTATTAAAGCAGAAACAGAAAGTATTGGATACCCCACGGGAACTCCTCTTTTCATCATCTTCAAGGAGTAAGCAAGCTAACAAAACTAAGGAAGATCGAATCATATGGACTTCGACATATTCGACCAGCAGCCGTATTACTCAACCAGCCACTAAGGCATTGTGGCCTATTGTAAGCACAGATAAAGAGTTACAGAGCTTTAAAGAACCGCACCCCGATGGCAAGCTTCCGACGTGGAAGGAATATAAAGGACATGGTAGTACGCACGGACATCACTGATTTCAAACAACCCACAAGTAGCTTTTTGGGGACTAGGCGAAAGGGATGTTATAAATGCATCAATTGCGCCACATGCAGCCATATGGATGTAGGTACTACATTCAGACATCCCCATAGTGGTAAATATATCACCATTAAGCATGCGGTGACCTGTACAACACCATTCGTGATATATATAATAAGATGTCCCTGTGGGTACTACTATGTGGGCAAAACTATTCGGCCCTTTAAGGAACGAGCCACACAACACCGGTCTGCAATTAAAGCAGCCATACAAACCGGGGATAGTGATCAACCAGTGGCTAAACATTTCGCAGAGCGAGGTCATGGTATGGCGAGTGTCAAGTACATGATCATCGATCATCTTCCTGAAAACAGGAGAGGGGGTGACCGTAGTAAACAACTTCTGATTATGGAGGCGAGATGGATTACAAGGTTGGACACTGTATGGCCCAGAGGCCTCAACGACAAGATTTGCTGGAACTCCTTAATATAAGCTTATGCAATGCATCTTTGAGTCTAATCATATTACTGATTTTGGGTATAGAGAATACGCTACAGTAAATAACATTTAGATAATTATTAATAATCAATTATGATTTAAATAATGTTCCCTTCAGTAGATGTCAGTTTGGTACGTGGGAGTGTGCAGTGATCTGCACCCTCACCACGGTTTTAACAATATATATGTTTTGTTTTGTCATTTCAGATCGGATGGCTGTGTTAACCGCGGGCCCTTATTATAACCAGCTGACGGCGCTAGGTGGACGCTGGTCGCATCCCTAGTAACCCAGGTTGCTGTTTAAGTAAGTTCCCATGGCAACGGGTGCACGTCGGATGAGACGTGGTGAGCGCCGGCCCACGTGGTGGGGGTAGCCGCGTGACGTCATCACCGTGCGCTTGGCGGCGTGGGCGCGAGATACAGCTTCGATCAGAGTTGATTGGTGTAATGGTTATGTGGGCACCTTTATAAGCAGGGTAAGTGAGGTTTTATGTGTATTGTCATTTCACTGTTGTTATACATCCTGATGACGGTGTTGTCTAGCACCGAAACGTTGATGGATATTTCTATTTGAAAACAAGCTTTTTCTTCAAAATCCTCTGAGTGCCGTCCCCCTCTGTATTTTTGTATGCTGGTTACCGGCCTAGGACGTGGACACCGGGGTAAGACATCATTTTACATTGAGTGCCGGAACAAACAATTTGTATATATATGTATATATATATATATATATATATATATATATATATATATATATATATATATATAAATATAAATCTCTTAAGACAGCATTAATATATATCTATATATATCTACATACTAGGGTCTCAATTTCTGCTGATAAGGTACCTGTTCACGCTGCTCCAGTGCTATAAACCCATGCCGACACAATCGCCGGTCTGAGTAGTGTACCAGAATGTGCACGCTATCTGCAGGATCCCTGAGAACAGCTGTTACGACAGGTTACCTTTTGGGCAAACGTGACACCCTAAGATTCCCATCGTATCCTGGCCCTAGTGGGGAAAGGATACTGCCTGATAATTCTTTGTGGGAAACTGCAGTCTCTTATCTGGAGATTCCCGCTCTTTTTCCTCATGAGAGGAGGGAAATTTACCTCAGCTTTCTTCCCCTTAAACATGTGTACCCTTGTGTCAGGGACAGATGAGTAATCAGTGATATGCAAATCATCTTTTATTACAATAATCATATATTGAATACTTTTCTGCCATTTTGGCTGTAACTTTGCATTATCGTAGTCGACACTGGAGTCAATCTCCATGTCGATATCAGTGTCTATTATTTTGGATAGTGAGCATTGAGAGACTCTGAAGGTCTCTGCGACAGAGTGACAGACATGGGTAGATTTCCTGTCTGTTCTCTAATCTTTTGTGCAATAAATTCACCTTAGCACTTAATTACACATATCCAACAGGTGTCGGCGTTGTCGACGGAGACACTCTCACACACACATATTTGCTCTATCTCCTCCTTAGGGGAGCCTTTTACCTCAGACATGTTGACACACACGTACCGACACACCACACACACACACAGGGGATGCTCTATTTGAAGACAGTTCCCTCACAAGGCCCTTTGGAGAGACAGAGAGAGTATGCCAGCACACACCCCAGCGCTATATGACCCAGGAATCACACAGTAACTTAGTGTTAACCCAGTAGCTGCTGTATATATTGTTTTTACGCCAATTTATGTGCCCCCCCCTCTCTTTTCACCCTCTTCTTCTGCAGGGGAGAGCCTGGGGAGCTTCCTCTCAGCGGAGCTGTGGAGGGAAAATGGCGCTGGTGAGTGCTGAGGAAGAAGCCCCGCCCCCTCAGCTGCGGGCTTCTGTCCCGCGATTCTGTGTAAAAATAATGGCGGGGGCTCATGCATATTACAGTGCCCAGCTGTATATATGCTGCTTTTTGCCAGGAGGTACTCAATTGCTGCCCAGGGCGCCCCCCCCCCCCTGCGCCCTGCACCCTACAGTGACCGGAGTGTGTGGGTTAGTGTGGGAGCAATGGCGCACAGCTGCAGTGCTGTGCGCTACCTCATATGAAGACAGGAGTCTTCTGCCGCCGATTTTGACGTCTTCTTGCTTCAACCCGCCGGCTTCTGTCTTCTGGCTCTGCGAGGGGGACGGCGGCACGGCTCCAGGAACGGACGACCAAGGTTAGTTTCCTGTGTTCGATCCCTCTGGAGCTAATGGTGTCCAGTAGCCTAAGAAGCGCAACCTAGCCGCAGTTAGTAGGTTTGCTTCTCTCCCCTCAGTCCCACGTAGCAGAGAGTCTGTTGCCAGCAGATCTCTCTGAAAATAAAAAAACCTAACTAAAATACTTTCTTAATAGCAAGCTCAGGAGAGCTCACTAAAATGCACCCAGCTCCTTCCGGGCACAGATTCTAACTGAGGTCTGGAGGAGGGGCATAGAGGGAGGAGCCAGTGCACACCAGTAGTCCTAATTCTTTCTTAGAGTGCCCAGTCTCCTGCGGAGCCCGTCTCTTCCCCATGGTCCTTACGGTGTCCCCAGCATCCACTAGGACGTTAGAGAAATTGGCGCTACTACAAGGGCTATTATGTGTATAACCGGCACTACCACAGGGGCTATTATGTGTATAACTAGTGCTACTAAAGGACTATTATGTGTATAACTGGTGTTACCACAGGGGCTATTATGTGTATAACCGGCACTACTACAGGGGCTATTATGTGTATAACTGGCACCACTACTGGGGACATTATGTGTATAAACAGCACTACTATGCGCAGAGTAATGTGAATAAGATTGTGCTATTGTGTGGCGTAATTTGAAATGGGGGTACTATTGTGTGGTCACGCACCTTCCTTGTGAGACCACACACCTTTTTGCTGCACACTGTCCCTTTGTAAATATGGGAGGGCACAAATGTATCATTTGCAGGGGGCGCCGAACACCCTAGCACTGGCCCTGTATATAGCAGAGAATAAGTATGGCAGATAGACAAACAACACACAGCAGGTCCACTGGAAGAACATGAAAAGGTCAGTCAAGAAAGGGCGTTTTAGAAAGGAGACGTGCAGCAATGGATTAATATGCAATATGGAAAGAGACAATCACTCATCCGGATTATGGACGTCTAGCATCCAGCCATACAGCTGCTTCCCTAGGAGTAGAAAATAACTTTGTTTCCCTGTCAGCCACAACTCGTAATTTGAAAGGGAACAGCATCGCATAAGAGATATTCAATTCCCGTAGACGACGTTTAATTGGTAGAAACGGAGCACGATCCTTTTGTATTGCCATGGAAAAATCAGGAAATACCGATACCCTTGTTCCGTTCCACATCAAAGGGCCCTTAGTACGGGCCAGCCTCAGGATGGCATCCCTGTCTCGAAAATGAAGCAGTTTCGCAGTAAAGGTGCGTGGAGGCACACCAGGAGGAAGAGCCCTGGAGGGGACACAATGCACTCCCTCCACAGTAAAGAATGGGGAAAAGCATTCAGGACCATAGGCATCCAGAAGCCGCTTCTCCAAAAATGTATCCGGGTCCGATGCTTCCGTTCGTGTAATCCAATTCTAATATTGTGCTGTCTTAGACGGCCCTTTCATATCCAGCAGCTTACTTTGAACAGTGGTCAGCTTCGCATCCATATTATTAACTTTAACAGACAACGGGGAAAGACTATCCTCCAACGTGTACGTGCACGTTTCCACCTTCCCAATTCTCTCCCTAACTTTCTGTAAGTCATTATGAATGATTGATACTGTAAGTCGGATTTTTCCAGCTTTGCGGCAGCCGGTGCATGGTGGTGCTTAACCATCTTAACAGGCTTGTAAGACACAGTGTAGCAGCAGGAGGAAATGCAATGGTTTTATCAGAGATGAAGCAGTTTTTTTTTTTTTCATAGAGTAATATTTATTCAAAATAAAGTGTCATGTACAGATATCGCGTATTTCACAGCAAACAGGTGTAAAACATATTTGCAGTACAGGTTAAGTATCCCATATCCAAATATTCCGAAATACGGAATATTCCGAAATACGGACTTTTTTGAGTGAGAGTGAGATAGTGAAACCTTTGTTTTTTGATGGCTCAATGTACACAAACTTTGTTTAATACACAAAGTTATTAAAAATATTGTATTAAATGACCTTCAGGCTGTGTGTATAAGGTGTATATGAAACATAAATGAATTGTGTGAATGTAGACACACTTTGTTTAATGCACAAAGTTATAAAAAATATTGGCTAAAATTACCTTCAGGCTGTGTGTATAAGGTGTATATGTAACATAAATGCATTCTGTGCTTAGATTAAGGTCCCATCACCATGATATCTCATTATAGTATGCAATTATTCCAAAATACGGAAAAATCCCATATCCAAAATACCTCTGGTCCCAAGCATTTTGTATAAGGGAGACTCAACCTCTACTACATATTGGAGCTTATAATTAACATAGCGAGCATGAAGTGCTTTACACAATGTAATATAGCACAACTTAGACAGTTTTCCTAGATAATTATTGCACATCCGTAAGCACCATATCTATAGTTGCACATGTTAACAGGCAAATAAAATCCGTAGACAGTATAATAACTATCATTACACTTTTTTTGTATTTGCAACTAACTAACCTAATAAATCCTACAAGGAGAAAATAATACTAAAAAAAATGTAAAAAAACAAAAAAAGAACGTGAAGTAGCATCACATTTATAAAGTGCACAGAGCGTGGCATCAACTCAGGGCGCAACATATTATGGATACTAATACCCTTTATAGTAGAAGATCGGGGGAAGTGTAGGGAGATTTGAGCCAAGGGGACCAGATTTTCTCAAATTTAGAGATATCATTATTTTTCATATATATGAAGCGGTCTTTAGAAATAGTGGCATTCACCAAGGCAAGATCCCAGTGTTCTTCTTCTATAGGGCCTAAATCTCCCTTCCATCTCTCACGGAGACGAGAGAGAGGATCTGTATGAAGTTTAGTAAGGAGATGTAAATAGGCGTAAGAAATCACCTTAACTCGACCCAGTTTGCTTGCAAAGGTCTTAATTGGAAATGGGAGGAATACAGGAGGTAAATTCTTAAACGGAGTCTGTAAAGCATGCCAGAGTTGTAAGTATCTATAGAAGTATGAGTTGGGTAAATTAAACTTGCTTTTCAATTGCTGGAAAGATTTGAATGTGCCATCACTGTATAATTGGGATATTGATACTATGGATCTAGGAGCCAAATCTCCCTTCCCGCAAGAGTTTTTAATTCAGGAAGCCATCTAGCGTACCAGAGGGGATTATCCGGGTCCAAACTATCAAATTTAAGAACCCTTAGAGCCTGCCAGATCTTTGAAGCCTGAAAAACAATGGGGGTAATTCAGAGTTGATCGCAGCAGGAACTTTGTTAGCAGTTGGGCAAAACCATGTGCACTGCAGGGGAGAAGATTTAACATGTGCAGAGAGATTTAGATTTGGGTGTGGTGTGTTCAATCTGCACTCTAAATTGCAGTGTAAAAATAAAGCAGCCTGTATTTACCCTGCACAGAAACAAAATAACCCACCCAAATCTAACTCTTTCTGCACATGTTATATCTGCCTCCCCTGCAGTGCACATGGTTTTGCCCAACTGCTAACAAAGTTCCTGCTGCGATCATCTCAGAATTACCCCCATTGTTTTTCAGGCTTCAAAGATCTGGCAGGCTCTAAGGGTTCTTAAATTTGATAGTTTGGACCCGGATAATCCCCTCTGGTACGCTAGATGGCTTCCTGAATTAAAAACTCTTAGATATGTTCCCGCTTAATAGAACCTGCGTAAGAGAAAGGCCAAGATAGTAGCATTGGATAAACACCCAATGTAGAGAACTGACATTAGTATCTTGTACCCAGATTCTAATGTGTGCCAACTGAGCGGCGTAGTAATACATTTGAAAATTGGGTAGTGCTAGTCCGCCATCATTTCTTTGGTGAGAGTATTCAACTGTATTCTAGGTCTTTTTTTTGGCCCATATTAAGGAAGATAAAATACCATTCAATTTCCTAAAAAATGTCAGAAAAATGTATACTGGAGATTGCAAAACAATATACAGGTTGAGTATCCCTTATCCAAAATGCTTGGGACCAGAGGTATTTTGGATATGGGATTTTTCCGTATTTTGGAATAATTGCATACCATAATGAGATATCATGATGATGGGACCTAAATTTAAGCACAGAATGCATTTATGTTCCATATACACCTTCTAGACACAGCCTGAAGGTCATTTTAGCCAATATTTTTTATAACTTTGTGCATTAAACAAAGTGTGTGTACATTCACACAATTCACCTATGTTTCATATATACCTTATACACACAACCTGAAGGTCATTTAATACAATATTTTTAATAACTTTGTGGATTAAACAAAGTTTGTGTACATTGAGCCATCAGAAACCAAAGGTTTCACTATCTCACTCTAAAAAAGTCCATATTTTGGAATATTCCATATTTTGGAATATTTGGATATGGGATACTCAACCTGTACAGGATTTTAGGCAATAATAACATTTTAATAAGACTGACCCTGCTGGTCACTGTTAACGGAAGTTTACATCAAGTTTTGGATTTGCACATAATTTGTTGCATTAGCGGGTCAAGGTTCAGAGGTATGAAGTCAGAAGGGTCATTTGTGATTTGGATACCGAGGTACTTAAATTGGTCTGTCCAGCAAAGCCACTGTGAAATTTTTGGAGCAATAGGGGGGGGGGGGGGGGAATGAAAGGCATTACAAATGATTTGGTCCAGGAGAATAGGCATACATGTGGCATAGTACTGCAGAAATAACAACAGGTCATCTGCGTAAACGGCAAACTTATCTGTTCGAGGGCCTGTAGTAATTCCTAAAATATCTGGGTGCGATCTAATCAAACAAGCCAGAGGCTCGATGGCTATGGCAAACAATGTGGAAGAAAGGGGACATCCCTGCCTGGTGCCATGGGACAATTTGAAGGAGGAAGAAATATATCCGTTTACTGAGATCCTGGCACTTGGATGTTGGTGAAGTAATTTGGTCCATTGTATATAGTTAGGGCTGAAGCCCATACATTTCATAACTTCCCACAGGTAAGACCATTCAACACTGTCAAATGCCTTGGCCACAGATAAAGAGACCACAACCGAATCTGAGGGGAAGCCATGTAGGGCTTGCAGAATGGTGTAAAGTCTACGCAGGTTAATAGAGGTGGACATTCCAGGCATAAAGCCAGATTGACCTGGGTGAATTATGGAGGTAATAACCGTATTAAGTCGTATCGCCAACATTTTTGCCAGGATCTAAGCATCGGTGGGAATAAGAGAGATTGGCCTATATGAGCCCAGGAGTCTTGGGTCCTTACCGGGTTTCGGTAGTACTATAATGATAGCTTCGGACATAGAAGAGGGAAACTGATTTTAAGCAAATATATCTAGTTACACAGTATGCAACATGGGGCCAAACATTTAAATATGTTTTTTTATACTTCAGTGGGGAGTCCGTCACAACCTGGGGACTTACCATTTGGAGATAATCTAATTACAGCAGTTACCTCATCTAATGTTATAGGTGCGTCTAAAGAATCACAAGCCTCAGAGGAGAGTTTAGGAAGAGTAATATTTGCAAATAGAGGCAAAGGTCCTGATCTGAGCAGGCCAGCCGAGAATTATAGACATCACCATAATAAGACAGGAATAACTGCTCAATGTCTGGCGTGGTGTCAACAATGGTTCCATCAGGACTGGACATTTGCGTAATGGTAGTCCCAGGGCGGTCGTAATGTACTAAATGGGCCAGCAAGCTCCCAGGTCTATCTGCTTGCATATATATTAGTTGCTCAAAACATAAGAGAACATGAGTTTTTGTCTGATAGGTGGGCTAACCATGCTGACTGAGCTATCAACCAGCGAGATTTGAGCGCAGGGGTACCATCTTTTAAATATTGGATCTCCAGATTACTAAAGTCAGTCTCAAGCTCTCTCTCTTTTTTACATTTTATGGGCTGCTAGTTGTCCAATTAACGTACCACGTAAGAAAGCCTTAAATTAATCCCAGACTACAGTTACTGGGGCTGAACCTGTATTATTAGTGAAGTATCCCTCCCACTGTTTTTCCAGGTCATGACAGTCGCCCAGCTGGGACAGCCAAGATGGGTGTAGTTTTCAATAGGACTGTCCCCTCTGGCACTCCACATTAAGTGACATCAGTATGGGTGAATGATCATATATACCCCTTGCCTCATAATGAACATCTGTGATTTTAGGCATTAGTACAGGAGAAACTAGGACCAGGTCAATTCTAGACAAAGAACCATGTGGAGCAGATGTATTAACCTGGAGAGGGCATAAGGAAGTGATAAACCAGTGATATGTGCAAGGTGATAAATGCACCAGCCAATCAGAGTCTGTTAATTTACATATTGGAGCTGATTGGCTGGTTCGTTTATCACCTTGCACATATCACTGGTTTATCACTTCCTTATGCCTTCTCCAAGTTAATACATCTGCCCCCATGCATGCTGGAAAACCAGGAAAATTGCTGAAGCGTGGGACACCGAGCTGTCCAGGCGTCTAAACACTCCAGACTATAGTACTTATAACATCAGCAAATTTAGATGGGCCACCACCCATCACAGGGACATGAGGAGTCTTCCACCTATCCAGAGAAACATCTAAGACATTATTAAAGTCCCCTAAACAAATAATAAGAATTTACTTACCGATAATTCTATTTCTCATAGTCCGTAGTGGATGCTGGGGACTCCGAAAGGACCATGGGGAATAGCGGCTCCGCAGGAGACTGGGCACAAAGTAAAAGCTTTAGGACTAGCTGGTGTGCACTGGCTCCTCCCCCTATGACCCTCCTCCAAGCCTCAGTTAGGATACTGTGCCCGGACGAGCGTACACAATAAGGAAGGATTTTGAATCCCGGGTAAGACTCATACCAGCCACACCAATCACACCGTACAACTTGTGATCTGAACCCAGTTAACAGCATGATAACAGAAGGAGCCTCTGAAAAGATGGCTCACAACAACAATAACCCGATTTTTGTAACAACAACTATGTACAAGTAATGCAGACAATCCGCACTTGGGATGGGCGCCCAGCATCCACTACGGACTATGAGAAATAGAATTATCGGTAAGTAAATTCTTATTTTCTCTAACGTCCTAGTGGATGCTGGGGACTCCGAAAGGACCATGGGGATTATACCAAAGCTCCCAAACGGGCGGGAGAGTGCGGATGACTCTGCAGCACCGAATGAGAGAACTCCAGGTCCTCCTCGGCCAGGGTATCAAATTTGTAGAATTTAGCAAACGTGTTTGCCACTGACCAAGTAGCTGCTCGGCAAAGTTGTAAAGCCGAGACCCCTCGGGCAGCCGCCCAAGATGAGCCCACTTTCCGTGTGGAATGGGCTTTTACAGATTTTGGCTGTGGCAGGCCTGCCACAGAATGTGCAAGCTGAATTGTACTACAAATCCAACGAGCAATCGTCTGCTTAGAAGCAGGAGCACCCAGCTTGCTGGGTGCATACAGGATAAACAGCGAATCAGATTTTCTGACTCCAGCCGTCCTGGAAACATATATTTTCAGGGCCCTGACTACGTCCAGCAACTTGGAATCCTCCAAGTCCCTAGTAGCCGCAGGCACCACAATAGGCTGGTTTAAGTGAAATGCTGAAACCACCTTAGGAAGAAATTGAGGACGAGTCCTCAATTCTGCCCTGTCCGTATGAAAAATTAGGTAAGGGCTTTTATAGGATAAAGCCGCCAATTCTGAGACACGCCTGGCTGAAGCCAGGGCAAACAGCATTACCACTTTCCATGTGAGATATTTTAAGTCCACAGTGGTGAGTGGTTCAAACCAATGTGATTTTAGGAATCCCAAAACTACATTGAGATCCCAAGGTGCCACTGGAGGCACAAAAGGAGGCTGTATATGCAGTACTCCCTTGACAAACGTCTGAACTTCAGGAACAGAAGCCAGTTCTTTTTGGAAGAATATTGACAGGGCCGAAATTTGAACCTTAATGGACCCTAATTTGAGGCCCATAGACAGTCCTGTTTGCAGGAAATGCAGGAAACGACCCAGTTGAAATTCCTCTGTAGGGGCCTTCCTGGCCTCGCACCACGCAACATATTTTCGCCAAATACGGTGATAATGTTGTACGGTCACATCCTTCCTGGCTTTGATCAGGGTAGGGATGACTTCATCCGGAATGCCTTTTTCCTTCAGGATCCGGCGTTCAACCGCCATGCCGTCAAACGCAGCCGCGGTAAGTCTTGGAACAGACATGGTCCCTGCTGGAGCAGGTCCTTTCTTAGAGGTAGAGGCCACGGGTCTTCCGTGAGCATTTCTTGAATTTCCGGGTACCAAGTCCTTCTTGGCCAATCCGGAGCCACGAGTATAGTCTTTACTCCTCTCCTTCTTATGATTCTCAGTACTTTTGGTATGAGAGGAAGAGGAGGGAACACATACACTGACTGGTACACCCACGGTGTTACCAGAGCGTCCACAGCTATTGCCCGAGGGTCTCTGTCCAGTTTTTTGTTGAGGCGGGACGCCATCATGTCCACCTTTGGTTTTTCCCAACGGTTCACAATCATGTGGAAGACTTCTGGGTGAAGTCCCCACTCCCCCGGGTGAAGATCGTGTCTGCTGAGGAAGTCTGCTTCCCAGTTGTCCACTCCCGGAATGAACACTGCTGACAGTGCTATCACATGATTCTCCGCCCAGCGAAGAATCCTTGCCACTTCCATCATTGCCCTCCTGCTTCTTGTGCCGCCCTGTCTGTTTACGTGGGCGACTGCCGTGATGTTGTCCGACTGGATCAACACCGGCTGACCCTGAAGCAGAGGTCTTGCCTGACTTAGGGCATTGTAAATGGCCCTTAGTTCCAGGATATTTATGTGAAGTGACGTTTCCATGCTTGACCACAAGCCCTGGAAATTTCTTCCCTGTGTGACTGCTCCCCAGCCTCTCAGGCTGGCATCCGTGGTCACCAGGACCCAATCCTGAATGCCGAATCTGCGGCCCTCTAGGAGATGAGCACTCTGTAACCACCACAGGAGAGACACCCTTGTCCTTGGAGACAGGGTTATCCGCTGATGCATTTGAAGATGCGATCCGGACCATTTGTCCAGCAGATCCCACTGAAAAGTTCTTGCGTGGAATCTGCCGAATGGAATCGCTTCGTAAGAAGCCACCATCTTTCCCAGGACCCTTGTGCATTGATGTACTGACACTTGGCCTGGTCTTAGGAGGTTCCTGACTAGGTCGGATAACTCCTTGGCTTTCTCCTCCGGGAGAAACACCTTTTTCTGTACTGTGTCCAGAATCATCCCTAGGAACAGCAGACGTGTCGTCGGAATCAGCTACGATTTTGGAATATTTAGAATCCATCCGTGCTGTCGTAGTACTACTTGAGATAGTGCTACTCCGACCTCTAACTGTTCTCTGGACCTTGCCCTTATCAGGAGATCGTCCAAGTAAGGGATAATTAAGACACCTTTTCTTCGAAGAAGAATCATCATTTCGGCCATTACCTTGGTAAAGACCCGGGGTGCCGTGGACAATCCAAACGGCAGCGTCTGAAACTGATAGTGACAGTTCTGTACCACAAACCTGAGGTACCCTTGGTGAGAAGGGCAAATTGGGACATGGAGGTAAGCATCCTTGATGTCCAGAGACACCATATAGTCCCCTTCTTCCAGGTTCGCTATCACTGCTCTGAGTGACTCCATCTTGAACTTGAACCTTTTTATGTAAGTGTTCAAGGATTTCAGATTTAAAATGGGTCTCACCGAGCCGTCCGGCTTCGGTACCACAAACAGCGTGGAATAATACCCCTTTCCCTGTTGTAGGAGGGGTACCTTGATTATCACCTGCTGGGAATACAGCTTGTGAATGGCTTCCAATACCGCCTCCCTGTCGGGGGGAGACGTTGGTAAAGCAGACTTCAGGAACCGGCGAGGGGGAGACGTCTCGAATTCCAATTTGTACCCCTGAGATACTACCTGCAGGATCCACTTGCGAGTGTGCCCACTGCGCGCTGAAATTCTTGAGACGGGCCCCCACCTTGCCTGAGTCCGCTTGTAAGGCCCCAGCGTCATGCTGAGGACTTGGCAGAAGCGGGGGAGGGCTTCTGTTCGTGGGAAGAGGCTGTTTGCTGCAGTCTTTTTCCCCTTCCTCTGCCCCGGGGCAGATATGAGTGGCCTTTTGCCCGCTTGCCCTTATGGGGACGAAAGGACTGAGCCTGAAAAGACGGTATCTTTTTCTGCTGCGAGGTGACTTGGGGTAAAAAGGTGGATTTTCCAGCCGTTGCCGTGGCCACCAGGTCCGATAGACCGACCCCAAATAACTCCTCCCCTTTATACGGCAATACTTCCATATGCCGTTTGGAATCCGCATCCCCTGACCACTGTCGCGTCCATAATCCTCTTCTGGCAGAAATGGACATCGCACTTACTCTTGATGCCATAGTGCAAATATCCCTCTGTGCATCTTGCATATATAGAAATGCATCCTTTAAATGCTCTATAGTCAATAATATATTGTCCCTGTCCAGGGTATCAATATTTTTAGTCAGGGAATCCGACCAAGCCACCCCAACACTGCACATCCAGGCTGAGGCGATTGCTGGTTGCAGTATAATACCAGTATGTGTGTATATACTTTTAAGGATATTTTCCAGCTTCCTATCAGCTGGTTCCTTGAGGGCGGCCGTATCAGGGGACGGTAACGCCACTTGTTTTGATAAGCGTGTGAGCGCCTTATCTACGCTAGGGGGTGTTTCCCAACGCGCCCTAACCTCTGGCGGGAAAGGGTATAATGCCAATAATTTTTTAGAAATTAGCAGTTTTTTATCGGGGGAAACCCACGCTTCATCACACACCTCATTTAATTCATCTGATTCAGGAAAAACTACGGGTAGTTTTTTCACACCCCACATAATACCCTTTTTTGTGGTACTTGTAGTATCAGAAATGTTCAAAACCTCCTTCATTGCCGTGATCATGTAACGTGTGGCCCTACTGGAAAATACGTTTGTTTCCTCACCGTCGACACTGGAGTCAGTGTCCGTGTCAGTGTCTGTATCGACCTGAGGTAACGGGCGTTTTATAGCCCCTGACGGTGTTTGAGACGCCTGTACAGGTATCAACTGATTTGCCGGCTGTCTCATGTCGTCAACAGTCTTTTGTAAAGTGCCGACACTATCACGTAATTCTTTCCATAAGACCATCCAGTCAGGTGTCGACTCCCTAGGGGGTGACATCACTAACACAGGCAATTGCTCCGCCTCCACACCATTTTCCTCCTCATACATGTCGACACAGCGTACCGACACACAGCACACACACAGGGAATGCTCCGATAGAGGACAGGACCCCACTAGCCCTTTGGGAAAACAGAGGGAGAGTTTGCCAGCACACACCAGAGCGCTATATATATATATATATATATATATATATATATATATATATATATATATATATATATATATATATATATATATATATATATATATATATAGGGATAACCTTATATAAGTGTTTTTCCCTAATATAGCTGCTGTATATATTAATATGCCAATTTAGTGCCCCCCCTCTCTTGTTTTACCCTGTTTCTGTTGTGCAGGACTGCAGGGGAGAGTCAGGGAGCCTTCCTCCAACGGAGCTGTGAGGAAAAAATGGCGCTTGTGTGCTGAGGAGATAGGCTCCGCCCCTTTTTCGGCGGCCTTTCTCCCGCTTTTTTGTGGAAAACTGTCAGGGGTTAAATACATCCATATAGCCCAGGAGCTATATGTGATGTATTTTTAGCCATTTAAGGTATTTTCATTGCGTCCCAGGGCGCCCCCCCCCAGCGCCCTGCACCCTCAGTGACCGGAGTGTGAAGTGTGCTGAGAGCAATGGCGCACAGCTGCGGTGCTGTGCGCTACCTTATTGAAGACAGGACGTCTTCTGCCGCCGATTTTCCGGACCTCTTCACTCTTCTGGCTCTGTAAGGGGGCCGGCGGCGCGGCTCCGGGACCCATCCATGGCTGGGCCTGTGATCGTCCCTCTGGAGCTAATGTCCAGTAGCCTAAGAAGCCCAATCCACTCTGCACGCAGGTGAGTTCGCTTCTTCTCCCCTTAGTCCCTCGATGCAGTGAGCCTGTTGCCAGCAGGTCTCACTGAAAATAAAAAAACCTATTTAAACTTTTACTCTAAGCAGCTCAGGAGAGCCACCTAGATTGCACCCTTCTCGTTTGGGCACAAAATCTTAACTGAGGCTTGGAGGAGGGTCATAGGGGGAGGAGCCAGTGCACACCAGCTAGTCCTAAAGCTTTTACTTTGTGCCCAGTCTCCTGCGGAGCCGCTATTCCCCATGGTCCTTTCGGAGTCCCCAGCATCCACTAGGACGTTAGAGAAAACAGGGGTGTGAGGAGAACAAGCAATAAAAGAGGCGGCCTTTTTGCAGAACATCATAAGAGAATGGAGGAGGGGCATAGACAGACAAAATAAAGAAGGGCTGGGAGCTCAATTTACATTCTATAAACACAAATCTGCCATACGGGTCAGTTTTAATCGAGCGTAACTAAATTTGCACAGTTTTTTTTTATCATGACCGACACCCCTCGAGAAAAAGAGGAGTACGAGGCATGATAAGTCCCCACTAACCAGGGTCTGCGGAGTGACATCAATCTGTTTCCCTCCAAATGAGTCTCGCTGAGACAAGCAGTGTCCGGGTCATACTTTCTAATCATTTTTAACACTAGGGAGCGTTTTATTTTATTGTTAATACCTTGGACATTCCAGGCAAGAAAGAGATGAAGCTCTTTTAGTAGATATATTTATATAATCAGAGCCCGTGCCCAAAGAACCTGAGCCAAATATGCTAAAGGTAGACTTGCACTGTCTAGGTACAAAAGGCAGTCAGCGTTATTGCACTGTCCAGCAGCAGGGAGTAGTGGATACGTCAGGACAAGGCAACAGCAGTCTCCGGTAGGATTACAGCACCCTCCAACAATGACAGACACCACTTTATGAAAGAACAGGTCCCAGCAGGGAGGTACTCACTGTGGGTTTTTCCTCCCCACTGTGCGTGTCAGCAGCAGGGAGCAGAGGAGAAAGTAGGGGTGTTCATTAGTGAGGAGCACTGTAATGGCGTCCCGCGGTGTCCAGGCCACCCTCACACTTCAGCAGAGTGTAGCTTCTCCCCACCAACCCCGCAGCAAACCACATAGCCAGCGAACCTCCGATTCACCGAGCTCCAGTAGGGACAGCAAGGTCCAGCATTTCCGCCAGCAGCGGTCACACTGCCTCAGCAGGAGAGACAGTACCGGCATCACACGTGGCGCTGCGCCAGCCAGCAGCACCTGTCTGAGATATATATATATATATATATATATATATATATATATATATATATATATACAAATAATCCCGGCACTCTTCTGTGTAAATGATATCACTGCGGTGCCCTCCCAGAGGAATTACCTCATGTACATGTAGAAGAAATAAAGGTGGCACTCACGCAGATTTTTGCAAAGGTAAAACGGTCAGTTTTAATTTACCAACATGTTTCGGGGACTCGCCCCGTCCTCAGGGCCTTAACATGTCGGTAAATTAAAACTGACCGTTTTACCTTTGCAAAAATCTGCGTGAGTGCCACCTTTATTTTATATATATATATATATATATATATATATATATATATATATATATATATATATATATATATATTTATTTTGCCTGGCACTCAAATGTAGGTAAATACAACTTGATCAGGTGCCTTTCCGCTAATATCAATAACCACTCTGCGAATTAGGACGGCACTCATAGAGACTCATAATACAGTACATAAACAGTAGCCCTCTGTTAACTTACCAAAGTTACGAGTCTAAGCTCTTGAGATACACATTATATATATATATATATATATATATATATATATATATATATATATATATAAATAAATAAATAAATAAATAAAGAGAGACAGGTAAGGCACTCCATGTAACCAGATACACCGCCGGTGCCGACGTAAAATCAAATAGATATATCCAAGCAAGGACGTGGCACTCGTGCATGACAAAATCACATAGTCATATGTAGTTAGTAACGTTTCAGTGGACTCGCCACTCTATATATATATATATACACACACACATACATATATATTCATTAATTTGACCTGTACATTACAGTAGGCCATATCAATTATTTCATAAAACATATCTAGGTTCTTAGCTCTTTCTCTTTAGACCCTTTGGGGCCGACTCTGAGTCACATGCAAAGGGACTGTAGTGGAGGGCATCCGCAGAAGCCAGATTTATTACTACTGCTAATTCAAACATGCATTCAGCTAATGCAGGGGTTCATGTGTGTGCAAGTGGAAACCCGTGCCGCCCACTGATTTTACACCAGCCGCCGAAAGTGCCATCATTAGTATCTGCACTGGCATAGCCATATGCTAGGTGCAGGCAATATGTCAGATACAGTCTTCCCTTTCCCATAAGCAGGACTCAGAATCACATGGAGCTTTGATACACTCCCGCGATACTCCCACAAGTCAGGGGCACACCCAGTGCACCTCCAATACTCCCTATTTCACAGAACAACAGAACCAGACAACTCAGAATAGGACAGACATACGGAAAACTGTGTAAATTTGCATCTGCTGTTTGAAATAATTCGACATTTACATCCATGGCTTAAATTGGTATGACAAGGCTTTTTCCCAATTCAGCGGTGTCTCACTCATTCATTTTCCAACTAACTGGTGTACAATAACGCATCATTGGAGAAGATGCTCATATCACCTAACTCTCAATACACCTTTCCCATGTTTGATCAGAAACTATCATTATTTAGGTTATAGTGCATTGATAATGATTATAAAATAAGAATTTACTCACCGGTAATTCTATTTCTCGTAGTCCGTAGTGGATGCTGGGAACTCCGTAAGGACCATGGGGAATAGCGGGCTCCGAAGGAGGCTGGGCACTCTAGAAAGATCTTAGACTACCTGGTGTGCACTGGATCCTCCCACTATGACCCTCCTCCAAGCCTCAGTTAGGTACTGTGCCCGGACGAGCGTACACAATAAGGAAGGATTTTGAATCCCGGGTAAGACTCATACCAGCCACACCAATCACACCGTACAACTCGTGATATGAAACACAGTTAACAGTATGAAACAATAGAGCCTCTCAACAGATGGCTCAACAATAACCCGATTTAGTTAACAATAACTATGTACAAGTATTGCAGATAAACCGCACTTGGGATGGGCGCCCAGCATCCACTACGGACTACGAGAAATAGAATTACCGGTGAGTAAATTCTTATTTTCTCTAACGTCCTAGTGGATGCTGGGAACTCCGTAAGGACCATGGGGATTATACCAAAGCTCCCAAACGGGCGGGAGAGTGCGGATGACTCTGCAGCACTGAATGAGAGAACTCCAGGTCCTCCTCAGCCAGGGTATCAAATTTGTAGAATTTTGCAAACGTGTTTGCCCCTGACCAAGTAGCTGCTCGGCAAAGTTGTAAAGCCGAGACCTCTCGGGCAGCCGCCCAAGATGAGCCCACCTTCCTTGTGAAATGGGCATTGACAGATTTTGGCTGTGGCAGGCCTGCCACAGTATGTGCAAGCTGAATTGTACTTGCATATAGGATAAACAGCGAGTCAGATTTTCTGACTCTAGCCGTTCTGGAAACATATATTTTCAGTGCCCTGACAACGTCTAGCAACTTGGAGTCCTCCAAGTCCCTAGTAGCCTAGGCACCACAATAGGCTGGTTCAGGTGAAACGCTGACACCACCTTTGGGAGAAACTGGGGACGAGTCCTCAATTCTGCCCTATCCATATGGAAAATCAAATAAGGGCTTTTACAAGACAAAGCCGCCAACTTTGATACTCGCCTGGCAGAAGCCAAGGCCAATAACATAACCACCTTCCACGTGAGATATTTCAGATCCACGGTTTTTAGTGGTTCAAACCAATGTGATTTTAAGAAACTCAACACCACGTTGAGATCCCAAGGTGCCACAGGAGGCACAAACGGGGGCTGACTCTGCAGCACTCCTTTTATAAATGTCTGAACTTCAGGTACTGAAGCTAGTTCTTTTTGAAAGAAAATCGACAGAGCCGAGATCTGTACCTTAATGGAACCCAATTTAAGGCCCATAGTCACTCCTGCTTGCAGGAAATGCAGAAATCGACCTAGTTGAAATTCCTCTGTTGGGGCCCTTTCGGCCTCACACCATGCAACATATTTTCGCCATATGCGGTGATAATGAGTTGCTGTAACCTCTTTCCTGGCTTTAGTAAGCGTAGGAATGACTTCCTCCGGAATGCCCTTTTCCTTCAGGATCCGGCGTTCAACCGCCATGCCGACAAACGCAGCCGCGGTAAGTCTTAGAACAGACAGGGCCCCTGCTGCCGCAGGTCCTGTCTGAGTGGCAGAGGCCATGGGTCCACTGATATAAATTCTTGAAGTTCTGGGTACCAAGCTCTTCTTGGCCATCCACGAGTATCGTTCTTACTCCTCGCCTTCTTATTATTCTCAGTACCTTTGGTATGAGAGGCAGAGGGGAGAACACATAAACCGACTGGTACACCCACGGTGTTACCAGAGCGTCCATAGCTATCGCCTGAGGGTCCCTTGACCCGGTGCAATATCTTTTATAGCTTTTTGTTGAGGCGGGACGCCATCATGTCCACCTGTGGCCTTTCCCAATGGTGTACAATCCTATTGGAAGACTTCTGGAGGAAGTCCCCATTCTCCCGGGTGGAGGTCGTGTCTGTTGAGAAGATCTGCTTCCCAGTTGTCCACTCCGGGAATGAACACTGCTGACAGTGCTAACACATGATTTTCCGCCTATCGGAGAATCCTTGTGGCTTCTGCCATCGCCATCCTGCTTCTTGTGCCGCCCTGTTGGTTTACATGGGCGACTGCCGTGATGTTGTCTGATTGGATCAGTACCGGCTGGTTTTGAAGCAGAGGCCTTGCCGGCCTCAGGGCATTGTAAATGGCCCTCAGGTCCAGAATATTTATGTGTAGGGAAATAACCTGACTTCACCAAAGTCCCTGGAAATTTCTTCCCTGTGTGACTGCCTCCCAGCCTCAAAGGCTGGAATCCATGGTCACTAGGACCTAGTCCTGTATGCCGAACCTGCGGCCCTCTTGAAGATGGGCACTCTGCAGCCACCACAGTAGAGATACCCTGGTCCTTGGAGACAGGGTTATCAGCCTATGCATCGGAAGATGCGATCCGGACCACTTGTCCAACAGGTCCCTCTGAAAAGTTCTTGTATGGAACCTGCCTAATGGGATTGCTTCGTAGGAAGCTACCATTTTTCCCAGGACTCGCGTGCAATGATGCACCGCTACCTATTTTGGCTTCAGGAGGTCTCTGACTAGAGATGACAACTCCTTGGCTTTCTCCTCCGGGAGAAACACTATTTCTGGTTTATGTCCAGAACCATCCCCAGGAACAGTAGACGTGTCATAGGAACCAGCTGTGACTTTGGACTGTTTAGAATCCAACCATGCTGTTGTAGCACTTTCCAAAATAGTGCTACCCCGACTACCAACTGCTCCTTGGACCTCGCCCTTATAACGAGATTGTCCAAGTACGGGATAATTACAACTCCCTTTTTTTGAAAGAGTATCAACATTTCGGCCATTACCTTGATAAAACACCCTCGGTGCCATGTACAGTCCAAACGGCAGTGTCTGGACTTGGTAATGGTAATCCTGTACCACAAATCTGAGGTACTCCTGGCGAGGATGGTAAATGGGGACATGCAGGTAAGCATCCTTGATGTCCCAGGATACCATGTAATCCCCCTCGTCCAGGCTTGGAATAACCGCCCTGAGCGATTCCATCTTGAACTTGAATTTTTGTGTTCAAGGATTTTAAATATAAAATGGGTCACACCGAACCATGCGGTTTCGGTACCCCAACCCGTGTGGAATAGTAACCCCGTCCTTGTTGAAGTAGGGGCACCTTGAGTATTACCTGCTGGGAATACCGCTTATTAATTGCCTCTAGCACAGCCTCCCTGCCTGAGGGAGTTGTCAGCAAGGCATATTTTAGGAAACGGCTGGGGGGAGACATCTCGAATTCCAGCTTGTACCCCTGAAATACTACTTGAAAGAAACAGGGATCCACCTGTGAGCGAGCCCACTAATTGCTGAAATTTTTGAGACGGCCCCCCACCGTACCTGGCTACACCTGTGGAGCACCCGCGTCATGGTGTGGCCTCACAGGAGGCGGGGGAAGAATCTTGATTCTGGGAACAGGCTGACTGGTGCAGCTTTTTTCCCTCTACCCTTGTCTCTGTACAGAAAGGAAGCGCCATTTGACCCGCTTGCTTTTCTGAAGCCGAAAGGACTGTACCTTTGTCTGTGAGGAAACCTGAGGTAAAATTATTTCTTCCCAGCAGTTGCTGTGGATACGAGGTCCCAGAGACCATCCCCAAATAATTCCTCACCCTTATAAGGCTCTCTATGCGCTTTTTAAGTCAGCATCACCTGTCCAGTGACAGGTCTCTAATACCCTCCTGACAGAATGGACATTACATTTATTTTGGATGCCAGCCGGCAAAATATCCCTCTGTGCATCCCCCATATATAAGACGACGTCTTTAATATGTTTTTATGTTTGCCAACTAGTATCCCTGTTTGACAGGGTCACCGACCACGCTGCAGCAGCACTATCTGCAGGTCTCAGTCTAGTACCTGAGTGTGTAAATACAGACTTCAGGATAGCCTCCTGTTTTTTATCAACAGGTACCTATTAAAGTGGCCGTATCCTAAGACGGCAGTGCCACCTTTTTTGACAAACGTGTGAGCGCCTTATCCACCCTAGGGGATATCTCCCAGCGTAACTTATCCACCTGGCGGGAAAGGGTACGCCATCAGTAACTTTTTATAAAATTACCAGTTTCTTAACGGGGGAACCCACGCTTTCACACACTTCATTTATTCATCTGATGGGGGAACAAAACACTGCCTGTTTTTTCTCCCCAAACCTAAAACCCATTTTTAGAGGTGCTTGGGTTAAAGTCAGAAATGTATAACACATTTTTTATTGCCGGGATCACGTCACGGATGTTCCTAGTGGATTGTGTATATGTCTCCACCTTGTCGACACTGGAGTCAGACTCCGTGTCGACATCTGTGTCTGCCATCTGAGAGAGCGGGCGTTTTTGAGCCCCTGATGGCCTTTGAGACGCCTGGGCAGGCGCGGGCTGCGAAGCCGGCTGTCCCACAGCTGTTACGTCATCCACCCTTTTATGTAAGGAGTTGACACTGTCGGTTAATACCTTTCACCTATCCATCCACTCTGGTGTCGGCCCCACAGGGGGCGACATCACATATATCGGCCTCTGTTCTGTCACCATATAAGCCTCCTCATTCAACATGTCGACACAGCCGTACCGACACACCGCAGACACACAGGGAATGCTCTAAACGAGGACAGGACCCACAAAAGCCCTTTGGGGGGACAGAGTAAGAGTATGCCAGCACACACCAGAGCGCTATATATATACAGGGACTAACTGAGTTATGTCCCTAATAGCTTTTATATAATATACTGTATACAGTGCCAATTTTAATGCCCCCCCTCTCTTTTCCCTCTTACTGTACTGTAGAATTGCAGGGAAGAGCCAGGGAGCTTCCCTCCAGCCGAGCTGTGAGGGAAAAATGGCGCCAGTGTGCTGAGGAGATAGGCTCCGCCCCTTTTTCGCGGCCTATTCTCCCGTTTTTTATGGAATTCTGGCAGGGGTATTTACCTCATATATAGCCCCTGGGGCCATATATTGAGGTATTTTAGCCAGCCAAGGTGTTTTTATTGCTGCCTCAGGGCGCCCCCCCCAGCGCCCTGCACCCTCAGTGACCGGAGTGTGAAGTGTGTGAGAGGAGCAATGGCGCACAGCTGCAGTGCTGTGCGCTACCTTGGTGAAGACAGTCTTCATGCCGCCGATTTTCCGGACCATCTTCTTGCTTCTGGCTCTGTAAGGGGGACGGTGGCGCGGCTCCGGGACCGAACATCAAGGCTGGGCCTGCGGTCGATCCCTCTGGAGCTAATGGTGTCCAGTAGCCTAAGAAGCCCAATCCGGCTGCAAGCAGGAGAGTTCGCTTCTTCTCCCCTTAGTCCCTCGCTGCAGTGAGCCTGTTGCCAGCAGGTCTCACTGAAAATAACAAATTCTAAGACTATAACTTTCTAAGAGCTCAGGAGAGCCCCTAGTGTGCATCCAACCTCGGCCGGGCACGAAATCTAACTGAGGCTTGGAGGAGGGTCATAGTGGGAGGAGCCAGTGCACACCAGGTAGTCTAAGATCTTTCTAGAGTGCCCAGCCTCCTTCGGAGCCCGCTATTCCCCATGGTCCTTACGGAGTTCCCAGCATCCACTAGGACGTTAGAGAAATAAAGGTTTTGTCCCGATTAGTTTCTAAATAAAAGACTCACCAGAGGTCAAAGCCAATTTGGGACACAGATGAAAGTGGATGACTTCAATGTGTCACCAAGATGGCGCAAGCCCTCAATGGATCTAGACGGGGTGCAAGTAGGGGCTCTAAGTTAAACCTGTGCATTACATACTGGAGCAGAGTTATTAAGCCTGGAGAAGGGATAAAGCAGTGATAAGTGGAAGGTGATAATGCACCAGCCAATCAGCTCCTGTGAATTTACATACTGGAGCGGATTGGCTGGTGTGTTATAACCTTGCACTTATCACTGCTTTATCACTTTTCCAGGCTTAATACATCTGACCCACTGTCACTTATGAGGAAGGTGTGTAAAATGAATGTGTAGGTGGCAATGCACCATATGTCCCATAATACTCTTGTACAAAAGCAGCAGGCTGCATTCCTTGCACTGGATACAGTTGTTGTCGCTTGGCAAGGAAACCTGCTGGGTGATACAAAAGCATAAAGAAAGGAAAAGGCAATCAGAATGATAGGAATTCACTTCTTACAATTTACAGGATGGTGCAAAATACCTAATTACATTCCAGTGATAGTGGAAACCTCTGTCAATGCTTCAGAAATACTGATATTGTGGAATACCTGTGCTTGATTAAAGGATCCCTCTGAGATTTTATACTGGTTAAGAAATAGCTTGACGTAATAGAAGTTAAATATGCTGTTCATCATTCCAGCGCCTAATGTGGTCATGGAGTAAGCCAGGGCTGGCATGTGGATACCGAGGGACAGCATCATGCTGGAAGGTCACCTAAGGAAACATAAACAGGCAGAGCAACAGTATCAAGTCTGTTTTACCCCCAGGATTTTTATTTTATAATATATATTAGACTTTTAGGCTCTCGTTTTAGTTATATATATGACACACCTGATGACATTCCTCTAATGGACAGATAAGCCTTTTATCATCCTGAATTCTGTACGCATGCACTCCAGCTATTTATGGACAGATAAGCTCGATATAATCTTTTATTCTGTACGCATGCTATACAGCTATTTCATGTTTTTATGTATTTTTATGTTCTTTTATGTCATTTTTGTGTATTAAATACTGTATCTTTTTTATATATACACTGCCTAGGCTATATTGACTGCATATTTGGGAATACGCTATTTCCCTAATTAAGCCTAAAATTACAGTGTCAGTGGTATATTTCGGTATATTCCCCAAAAAAAACAGTACACACTATATCCGTTCTTCTTCTTTTTTAACATGTATTGAACATCAAAAGGAGCATCATCTGAATCTAGCTACTCTGGTTTTTCAGATACGTTTTTACTGGTGTTAACATACCCACTGTTGTTACCTTCGTTATACTCACCTTGTTGTTTAAATCCACACTCTTGGGCGCTTATTTTCACCAATTCCTACAAATCCATATGTGTGCATGCCAAGCACATTTCTTTGTATTATAAGCTGCCACTCATAGTTTGAGAAGTGTTTTTTCTTTATATTTTATATTGATACTTTATCTACACAAAGGGTTATTTTAACTTTAAGGTACGGAAAGCACATAGGTACATCTAAGCGCCGTAGACTCTCATATATATATATATATATATATATATATATATATATATATATATATATATATATATATATATATATATATATCATGGGACACGATGAAATAACACTGATTAATTGTAGTTTGTTTTTAAATATTTTAAATAGTAAACGCTTAACTTTTATTACCAACATAAAATATGTATAAAAGTACAAATGCTTTAAAACTCATGCTATAAATACATGAAATGACTTAAGTTACGTGCACCCAAATCATACAAGTCAGAGAAGAGTAAAAGGATTTGAGAGCTAACAAGCGATGCACCAGCTATATGTTATTGGACGATGTTAAATCAGGCATAGGCACTAATACGAGAGCCTAAAAGTCTCCAAAACAACCTCTGCTTAATCTCACAGTATTATGTACTGCCTCATAACTCAGACGGGGATGCGGTCATCCCCGCTATCTTAGGTTTAAGACCGCGGGGAGATTTAGGGTTGGACTGCGGGGATGGTAAGTTAGGGTTAGGCTGCGTGGACGGAGGGTTAGGGTTAGGCACCCCCAGGGGAGGCTAGGGTTAGTCTGCGGGGGAGGGTTAGGTTTAGGCAGCGGGGACGGGGGTTAGTTGTAAGCACCTCTGCGGAAGGGGGGTTAGGGTTAGGCTGCGGGAAGGTATGCATAGGGTTATGGGGTGGGGAGAGGGGAGAACACCCCTTACTCACCCCTGTTGGTTTTCTCATCAGCGGGACTCCGGGGTCAGTATTACGCCTGCCGGGATCCCCTGCATAGGGATATCATACTAATTCCCTCAGAAGTGCTTTCCATGGTGTCAGATAAGGGTATTTTAGATGTTCGCTTATTAACAAATGCATTAAATGGATAGTTTGCATTGATAATTTGTTTCACTGTTTGCATAATCCAGCAAGTGTTTTGTAATGAGCCGTTAAAACAGTGCTGAAAAGGTGGCACCCATTGGGTCAGGCCCTCTCCTACTAGGTGCACTGCTTTTCTCCTTCTCAAGGCCATTCCCTCAAAATAAATAGGATTTTAATTATCTACCGGCAAATCGTTTTCTCGTAGTCCGTAGAGGATGCTGGGGTCCACATTAGTACCATGTGGTATAGACGGGTCCACTAGGAGCCACTGGCACTTTGAGAGTTTGAGAGTGTGGGCTGGCTCCTCCCTCTATGCCCCTCCCACCAGACTCAGTCTAGAAACTGTGCCCAAGGAGACGGACATACTTCGAGAGAAGGATTTTACTTAGATAGTGGCGAGATTCACACCAGCTCACACATGCAAGGCAAACAAAACTAACTAGCTTGAACTCGGCAACAGCTGAAAAACATTACTTAACCAATGTCACACACGCGGCGCCGCACTTACCATTCCGTGCGCGCTGGGTCTCCCGGCGGCCGTCGCCTCTGGTGGTCTCCGGGTCCTTGCGTCTTGTCAGCGCTGTTCCCGGCGGGCTCCCGGAGTGTGGACGCCGCCATTACACCCGGCGTCCACGAGAATGCAGGGGGCGGGTGACGTCATCAGCCCCTTCCGCCAATCAGGCCAGGGCGGGGGATTTTAAAGCAGACGCCGGGCAGAGCCTGGCGCCTGAGTATCGTCTTTCTAAGTGATCACCAGTGCTACCAGCGTTCAGCGTGTCTCCAGGCTGAACGTCTCCTGTGCTTTCTGCATTACAGTTTATCCCTAAATGGAACGTCTTCTGTGCTTTCAGCATTACAGTTTGTCACTAAGTGAAACGTCTTCTGTGCTTCCAGCATTACAGTTTATCTCTAAGTGGAACGTCTCCTGTGCTTCCAGCCTTTCAGTTGTCTCAAAGCTGAACGTCTCCAGTGCTTCCAGTGTTCAGCGTGCTTCTCCGTCGAACAGATTTCTCCAGCATCGCTCACAAATTCTTCACTCTTCTGTGTGCTTCAACATCGCTACCAAACCTCGTCACGTCGATTTCTTCAGCATCGCTCACAAATTCTTCATTCTTCTGTGTGCTTCAACATCGCTCCCAAATCTCGTCACATCGATTTCTCCAGCATCGCTCACAAATTCTTCTTTCTTCTGTGTGCTTCAGCATCGCTCCCAAACCCTTGTCACAACAAGTTCTTTAGCATTATACACCAATTATAACTGCTAAGTTCTGCATGAGGAAAACCTATATCCGGCCATCTCTACTCCGGCCCAGCTGTGGTTCCTTTTCCCGATCATCGGAAGAACCCCCGAGTTCTCAACACTCTCAACCCAGGTCAGTGACAACCAAGTAACAAGGCAGTACTTAACTAAGAACAAAGTTGTACTGAAACAGATAACCACTGCAGGGTAACGAAGCGCTGGGCGGGTGCCCAGCATCCTCTACGGACTACGAGAAAAGGATTTACCGGTAGGTAATTAAAACCCTATTTTCTCTTATGTCCTAGAGGATGCTGGGGTCAACATTAGTACCATGGGGATGTACCAAAGCTCCAAGAAAGGGAGGCTCCTGCAGATCTGATTGACCAAACTTTAGGTCCTCAGGGGCCAAAGCATCGAACTTGTAGAACTTAGCAAACGTGTTCGAACCAGACCAAGTGGCCGTTCGGCAAAGTTGTAAAGCCGAGACACCCCGGGCAGCCGCCCAGGAAGAACCCACCTTACGAGTAGAGTGGGCCTTAACAGACCTTGGACACGGCAATCCTGCCGTAGAATACGCATGCTGGATAGTGAACCTGATCCAGCGAGAGATCATCTGCTTAGAAGCAGGACACCCAAGTTTCTTGGGATCATACAGGACAAACAGAGAGTCCAATTTTCTGTGACGAGATGTTCTCTTCACATAGATTTTCAGAGCCCTTACAACATCCGAGGACTTTGAAGTAATTGAGGAGTCAGTAGCAACTGGCACCACAATAGGTTGGTTGATATGAAAAGCCGACACAACCTTTGGAAGGAACTGCTGACGTGTCCGGAGCTCAGCTCTATCTTCATGGAAGATCAAGTAGGGACTGACGCAAGACAAAGCCCCCAACTCCGACACACATCTAGCAGAAGCTAAGGCCAACAAAGTGACAGCCTTCCACGTGAGAAACCTGACCTCAACCTCCTGTAGAGGCTCAAACCAATCCGCTTGGAGAAACTGCAACACCACGTTAAGCTCCCAGGGCGCCGTAGGCGGTAGAAAGGGAAGCTTGATGTGCAGAACCCCTTTCAAAAAAGTCTTAACCTCAGGGAGGGCAGCCAATTGCTTTTGTAAGAAAATGGATAGGGCCGAAATCTGGACCTTCACAGATCCCAACCTCAGGCCCATATCCACACCTGCTTGCAGGAAGAGGAGCAACCGTCCCAGTTGAAACTCCACCGTAGGAAACTTCTTGGATTCACACCAAGATACATACTTTTTCCAAATGCGATGGTAATGTTTAGACGTTACTCCTTTCCTAGCCTGTATGAGGGTAGGAATTACTTTGTTCGGAATGCCCTTCCAAGCTAATATCTGGCGTTCAACCTCCATGCCATCAAACGTAGCCGCGGTAAGTCTTGATAAGCGAACTGCTCCTGTTGCAGAAGGTCCTCACGAAGAGGAAGAGGCCTCGGATCTTCCAGCAATAAGTCCAGAAGATCCGCGTACCAAGCTCGACTTGGCCAGTCCGGAGCAATGAGAATTGCCTGAACTTTTGTTCTCTTTATGAGTTTTCGAATTCTTGGAATGAGTGGAAGTGGAGGTAACACATACACTGACTTGAACACCCACGGAGTTACCAGGGCATCCACCGCCACTGCTTGTGGGTCTCTCGACCTGGAACAGTACCTCCGAAGTTTCTTGTTGAGACGTGAGGCCATCATGTCTATTTGAGGCACGCCCCAACGACTGGTTACGTCCGTGAACACCTCCGGATGTAGGCCCCATTCTCCTGGATGGAGATCGTGTCTGCTGAGGAAGTCCGCTTCCCAGTTGTCCACTCCTGGAAGGAAGATCGCTGACAGCACCAACGCGTGCCTTTCTGCCCAGAGGAGGAGTCTTGTCACCTCTAACATTGCAGCTCTGCTCTTTGTTCCTCCCTGTCGGTTTATGTAGGCCACCGTCGTTACATTGTCCGACTGTACATGAATGGCCCGATCTTTTAGAAGATGTGCTGCCTGGAGAAGACCGTTGTACACGGCTCTTAGTTCCAGAATGTTTATTGGAAGAACGGCATCTAGAGTTGACCATCTTCCTTGGAAGGTTTCCCCTTGGGTGACCGCTCCCCAACCTCTGAGACTTACATCCGTAGTTAGAAGGATCCAGTTCTGAACTCCGAACCTGCGGCCCTCCAGAAGGTGAGGAATTTGCAGCCACAAGAGGAGCGAAATCCTTGCCTTTGGTGAGAGACGTATCCTCAGGTGCATGTGCAGATGAGATCCCGACCATTTGTCTAGGAGATCCAGCTGGAAGGGTCAAGCATGGAATCTTCCGTACAGTAGAGCCTCGTAGGAAGCAACCATCTTCCCCAGAAGGCAAATGCACTGATGAACAGATACCCGGGCAAGCTTCAAGACATCCCGGACCATTGATTGTATCATCAACGCTTTCTCCACCGGGAGGAATACCCTCTGTACTTCCATGTCTAGGGTCATCCCCAGGAAGGATAATCTCGTTGTCGGTTCCAAATGTGACTTTGGAAGGTTCAGGATCCAACATGATACACGAGCAGTCGAGTCGTGAGAGCAATGGACAGCAACAATTTCTCCCTGGACACTGCCTTTATCAGCAGATCGTCCAGGTATGGAATTATGTTCACTCCCTGCTTGTGGAAGAGAATTATCATCTCTGCCATCACCTTGGCGAACACCCTCGGTGCCGTGGAGAGGTCGAATGGCAGTGCCTGGAACTGATAGTGACAGTCTAACAGTGCGAATCGGAGATAAGCCTGATGCAGTGGCCAAATTGGAATGTGAGGTACGCATCCTTGATATCCAGGGATACCAGGAACTACCCCTCTTCCAAACCTGAGATCACCGCTCTCAGAGACTCCATTTTGAATTTGAACTCCCTCAGATAGGGGTTCAACATTTTCAAATTCAAAATTGGCCTGACCGAACGATACGGTATCGGTACCACGAAAAGGTTCAAATAGTAACCCATGTTCTGCATCTGAGGTGGAACCGGTACAATGACCTTTGACTTTTCCAATTTTTGGATGGCTTCCTGTAGGATAGCCCTTTCTGCCAGCAATGCTGGTAAGCCTGATTTGAAGAATTGGTGAGGCGGGAGTTCTTGAAACTCCAGCCTGTACCCCTGGGACACAATATCCTGTACCCAGGGGTCCAGGCCGGATGACATCCAAACGTGGCTGAACCGTCTGAGCCTCGCCCCCACCGGCTCTTCCTCCAGGCCGTGCGGTCCACCATCATGGTGAGGATTTTGATGTACCAGAATCAGGCATCTGGTCCTGGGAAACTGCAGTAGCAGGGTTTTATTTTTATTTTGCCCGACCTCCTCTAAAGAAGGTGTTAGACGGCTTGTTCTTCCTTGCTTTAGCCGCCCGAAAGGACTATGACGTAGCTGAAGAAAATGGTTTCTTCGTAGCAGGCGCAGCTGAGGGAAGAAAAGGTGACTTACCCGCGGCTGCCATGGAAATCCACGCATCAAACGTTTCCCCAAACAGAACCTGACTTGTGTAGGGTAGGTTCTCCACCCCTCTCCTGTATTCCGCGTCGGCAGACCATTGGCGCAGCCAAAGTCCCCTGCGAGCTGAGACAGACATGGAAGATATCCCTGCAGCCATCGAACCCAGGTCTTTCATGGATTCCACCATAAATCCTGCAGAATCCTGTATGTTACGTAAAAACAATTCAACGTCACTTTTATCCATTGTATCCAAGTCCTCAAGTACGTGCCTGACCACTTTATTATAGCTTTAGAAATCCATGCACAGGCAATAATAGGTCTCAGTATCACCCCTGAAGCCGTGTAAATGGATTTAAGCATAGTGTCAATCTTGCGATCTGCCGGTTCTTTTAATGCGGTAGATCCCAAGACAGGTAAAACCACCTTCTTTGACAGTCTGGAAACAGATGCGTCAACTATGGGTGGGTTTTCCCATTTCTTTCTATCCTCCTCAGGGAACGGAAAAGCAACCAGAACCTTTCTTGGGGTCTGGAATTGTTTCTCTGGGTTTTCCCAGGATTTTTCAAATAGAGTTTAATTTTTTAGACGCAGGGAAGGTTAGCGAGGCTTTCTTATTATCTGTGAAGTAAGCCTCCTCAACCTGCTCAGTTGTTGTGTCAGTAATGTTCAACACATATCTAATGGTCTCAATCATTAACTGCACCCCTTCTGCAAGAGATGCCGCAGCCCGCAGCCCATCACCGTCTGCCGTGTCAGAATCGGTATCCGTGTCATCTTGCATAATCTGGGTAAGAGCACGTTTTTAAGAGTGTACGTTAAGGGGCCCTGAAGGAACAGAATCGGGCCAAACTGCCATAGAGTTCTGTAAAAACTGAGTTGTAGTCTCAGTTTGTGCAACCCTAGTAGAAATCTGAGAGATCATACTCTTAAGAGAGGCTAACTACTCAGGCTCCCTTGCAGGGTTCTGCGCTAAAACAGTGCAATCCTGATTACATGGACTGGGATCCTCCTGAGAGGAATTATCCTCTGCAGCATATGACACAGAGTCCCTGGACATAGTTTTATGGAGACAAACAAACACTTCTCACACACACACACACACACACACACACACAGGAAAGGGGCAGCCAACCCACACATAGCGCTTCAAGATATAGGGAAACTCCTACCCAGCGCTTACTGTGCACCTTAATAGGTTACACAGTACAGATATACAGTCTCCCCCCTCCTACAACCCCCTGGTACCGTACAAGATAGCTGGAGTTGATCTGGAGGGACAGCTCTCCCTGTCAGCGTTTCTGCAGGCAGGAAAATGGCGCTGAACGCTGCTGGGTCTGCTCTGAAAAGCTCCGCCCCCTTTCATGGTGCCGCTTCCCGCTCTGCTGAAGTTTATACTGGCCTGAGGAAATGTGCTGGCAGCGATCCTGGGACCCCGACAGGCTTGCTGGACAGTGTAGGCGCTGGCTCAGGGCGCCCCCTACAGCGCCGCACCATGTACCGCTGAGCCCCGGAGCGCAGTTAGTACTGCGCTCCCTACCCTGTAGCTGCCATCTGCACACCGGCTCCCCGCTTAACCGGGGGCCCGGTGACAAAGTCGCCACTGATCTTCTGGCTCTGTAAGGGGGTGGCAGCATGCTGCTGGGGTGAGCGATCCCCTGTGGCGGCGAACGTTCGATCCCCTCAGGAGCTCAGTGTCCTGTCAGTGGAGATAGTGGCTCAGACCCCACAGGGCGGATACTACTCCCCCCCCCTTAGTCCGTCGAAGCAGGGAGGCTCTAAAGACTCTAAAAAAAAAAAAATTAACTAAAAGAGCTCTTATGGAGCTCCCCTAGCTGTGACCGGTTCCTCCGGGCACATTATCTAAACTGAGCCTGGTAGGAGGGGCATAGAGGGAGGAGCCAGCCCACACTCTCAAACTCTTAAAGTGCCAATGGCTCCTAGTGGACCCATCTATACCCCATGGTACTAATGTGGACCCCAGCATTCCCTTGGACGTAAGAGAAAGACACTTTTTTGGTGCACTAGACCCCATCCAAAATGAAGAACCCAATTGTGGCCTGATTATGAAGTGAAGCTTGGGCCTCCGGTGAGTGAGCCCTGCGCACAGTCGAATAAAGCTGGGTACACACTAGAATAATATATTGCCCATTTGAGCAGCAAACAATATATCAGTAGCGGGTCGGTGTATACACATATCGTGTCATTCCTGCAGTACAGCAAATGCCAATATATCTTGCAGATATATGTGCACAGAAGAGGAGGAAAAAATAAACAACAAAGAAAAACTCTTGTAACCCAGTTATAATTACTGACTCTGGGTGCACCACCAATTTGACGGCATCAGGGAGCCATTCCGTTCACTATCAATTTTGGCTTCTTTATGATTACTTATTATAACCACTATCTATAATGGGTGCAGTGTGCACACACAGCATCCGTTTTTTTTTAATACTTACCCTTCCGGAGTCCCGCGCCAACGTCAGCAGTGCTGTGGAATCACCGTGAAAATTGCGCAGCGCCCATTTTCACAGTGTTCAGCACATGCGTAATAGAGAAATCACAGGTAGAATGGCCACCGCGCCATTTCCCTGGTGATCTGCGCACCCTCTAGTGCTCAGACTTTCCAGTTCTGCCGGAAGAGAAGAGGGGGCCCGAACAGAGGAGGCAGCACACGGGCCTCCTGCTCTCTTAAAGCGCCCCTTTATAACCACTGACTGGTGCGGAATCATACACTCTTTTCTCTTAATTAGATATATTGGCATGTCTGGCTGTGTGTACAGATGACCCGAAGAACACCCATACACTGGCTGTGAGGACTGACATCACAGCTGGGTGAGCAAATCCAAATGCCTGCCGAGCTGTGACATCTGCACAGGCACATCAAGCGGCCGATTGGTACATGTCTATTCTTACCAAATTATCCACTATGTCGGTGGATCCATCGGCATGTGTGTACCCAGCCTCACAGAGCAATAATAAGATTTTAAACCTACCAGTAAATCTACTTCTCCTAGTCCGTAAAGGATGCTGGGGACTCCGTAAGGACCATGGGGTATAGACGGGCTCCGCAGGAGATAGGGCACCTAAAAAGAACTTTGACTATGGGTGTGCACTGGCTCCTCCCTCTATGCCCCTCCTCCAGACCTCAGTTAGAGAACTGTGCCCAGAGGAGATGGACAATACAAGGCAGGATTTAGCAATCCAAGGGCAAGATTCATACCAGCCCACACCAATCATACCATGTAACCTGGAACATACATAACCAGTTAACAGTATGAACAAACGACAGTAACGGTCCAAGACCGATGTCAGCTGTAACATAACCCTTATGTAAGCAACAACTATATACAAGTCTTGCAGAGTTTCCGCACTGGGACGGGCGCCCAGCATCCTCTACGGACTAGGAGAAATAGATTTACCTGTAGGTTTAAAATCTTATTTTCTTACTCATATAGACGAGGCAAAACACTTGTCGGTGGTGACTTCAATATGGCTCTCACAAACCTGGATAGATCCGGCCCCTTACGTAGTAGCCAAACCCTAAACTCCTCAGTATTACACAGGAGCATGGCCGAGGCTGGTCTGTTCGATATATGGCGTTTCCTTAATCCGACCACCAGGGACTACACTTTTTATTCCAATCCACATGATGTGTACTCTCGCATTGACATGTTTTTGAGTTGTGCACCTCTTTCCCGGATCGCATGCTCTTCCTCGATAACCCCGCTTACCTGGACTGACCACGCAGCATTAGTTGCGACATTTGACATTTTTGATATCCCTGACGGTAGACCGACATGGAGACTTAACGAGACATTATTGAAGATACCTAAGTTCCAAGACCTAATTAAAACTGAGCTTCGGGAATATTTTGAGGTTAATGTAGAAAGTGACTGCAGTATAGCCACTATATGGGAAGCCCATAAGGCGGTCATCAGAGGATCCATTATAAAATTTGCATCCCACCGTAAGAGAAACCGGGAAAGCCAAATTACACTGTTAACAAATAACATTGCAACATTGGATCAGGAACACAAACGTACACGCTCCAAAAAAACTTTAGCCGAACTTTCTAAAGCACGTGATGGCCTACAATCACTTCTGGCGGAAAATATCGAGCGCTCGCTTCGATGGGCTAATCAATCGTTTTATGACAAAAGTAACAAAGCACACACATTGTTGGCCAATCGCTTACGGGCCAAAAAGGCTAACCAATGCATCCATTCTATAAGACAACCCTCAGGTAACATTACCTACGACCCCAAAAAAATGAATAGTGTCTTTTTTGATTACTATAAGACACTCTATAACCTTGAACCCCCGTCTGACCCTTTAGCACAAGCCGACCAAGCAAAACAATATCTAGACTCGTGCGCTCTCCCTCGGTTAGACGAGGAGACTAACTCAGCTCTCAATGCTGAAATCTCTGCTGAGGAAATTGAGGCTGCATTAAAAACCCAGAAACCCTCTAAAGCACCCGGTCCGGATGGCTAACCGATGGTGTACTATAAAACCTTCGCCCCTCAACTCATTCCTCACATGGTTTCTCTGTTTAATAAAATACTACAGGGTACTCCTTTTCACACTGACTCCACGACGTCCCGCATTATAGTAATCCCGAAACCCGGAAAAGATCCCTCGCATTGCTCTAATTATAGACCCATTTCTTTGATTAATACCGATCTCAAACTTTTTGCCAAAATACTGGCTACACGTCTAAACACCGTGCTGCCATCATTAATAGATCCTGATCAAGTAGGGTTTGTTCCTGGCCGCCAGGCCTCGGACAACACCAGGCGCATAGTTAATTTGATTCATCAAATAAACATGACGAAAACACCAGCGATTGCTTTAGCGCTAGATGCCGAAAAGGCATTTGATCGCATCTCTTGGCCCTTTTTGTTTTCTACCTTATCAACATTTGGCTTCCATGGTAATTTCATCACTGCAATAGCGGCTCTCTATTCTAACCCCTCATCTGCGGTCTTGACCAATGGCTTGAGCTCACCTCGATTTAGCCTGAAGAATGGTACACGGCAGGGTTGCCCCCTCTCGCCCCTACTTTTTGCCCTATGCATTGAACCTCTTGCGGCCCGAATCAGACTTAATACCGACATTGGGGGTGTTACAGTGGGACAGAACTCGTATAAAATATCTTTGTTTGCAGATGATGTGTTCTTGACTCTCTCTAACCCTCTGATATCTCTCCCTAACCTACAGAAAGAATTACTCTTATATGGTTCCCTATCTGGTTACAAAATAAATCACACCAAATCTGAGGCCCTTACATTTAATATTCCATCTCATACCCGTTTGATTTTAACTTCCTCCTTCCCCTTTCTTTGGAGACCTTCGGCTATTAAATACCTTGGCATATTTATTACTAAATCCTACACCAGCCTATACCAGGCTAACTATGTTCCCATGATTAAAACTCTCACTCAAGATCTAGATAAATGGGACCGTCTATTTGTTTCATGGATCGGGAGGATCAATGCCCTAAAAATTAATCTCCTACCACGTATTCTTTACCTGTTTCAGACCATTCCAATAATGGTACCCAGAGTGACTTTGGCTTCCCTACAATCAATGTGCAACAAATTTATTTGGGCTCATCGTAAATCTCGACTGAGACGATCGTTGTTGACTAAGAGTGCCTCCTCGGGGGGCTTGGGATACCCTGACCTTCAGGCTTACTTTAACGCCTGTCACCTCAATCATATAGTGTCCTGGCATTCTCCCCAAGGTAACAGAAAATGGGTTGATATTGAGAACTCAATATATCAGGGTATACCCCTCGACTCACTTCCATGGCTCCCCAGGTCCTGCAGACCAGCCTCGGCCTATTCAGCTCCCACGATTAAATTCACCCTTGGACTGTGGGACAAACTCCGCAGCACTCACAATCTATCTTCATACCCCTCACCTTTATCGCCTATTTGGGGACACCCTGCCTTCCCCCCAGGCTGCGAACGTAGAATAGCGGCCCCATGGCAATCCCAGGGTGTCACAAGATTTATACATGTTAAAGGTCACTCAGCACCGACCTCTTTTGGAGATTTTCAAGAGCGCTTTGGTATCCCTTCCTCGTGTCAATACCATTATGTCCAAATTCTTAGCTTCCTCAAATCTCAGCTTAAAACTACCCCTTTGAAATCACCCACCTCCTTTGAACATATGTGTCTACTTTCAATTGGCAAAAAGGGGAATATCTCAACAATATACAACTCAATCTTGGCTCCAGATCCCCCGACCCGTGAACCCCATGAATTAGCTTGGGAATCAGATCTCTCCCACTCGCTGGAAGATGATCAATGGGAAGAAATCAGAACACGCATAGCGAAAGCTTCTATTAGTGTGGCACTTAAGGAAACATGTTATAAGGTCTACACCAGGTGGTATCTGGTTCCTTCCAGACTTCACTCCATCTTCCCTACGACATCAGACTTGTGTTGGAGACTCTGTGGAGAGGAGGGCACCTTTTTTCACATATGGTGGACGTGCCCCTCTGTTCGCCCCTTCTGGAACACGGTTGGAGCACTTGTTGCTCAAACCTGCGGGCATAACCTTGCCCTCTCCCCTGAAATCGCTTTGCTTCACGCCCCCACACCGTCACTACCCAAAACCCAAGACAAGCTTACCATGCATATTTGCATGGCGGCTAAATCACTGATTGCTAAATGCTGGAAAGATCATAAACCACCCTCCAAGGCTGTACTATTGACCAAGATTAACCACATAGCCAATATGGAATATATTACAAGCCTAAGGAATAATACTGTGGCTCAGTTCCACAACGTTTGGTCTCCCTGGTACCTTACACGCTCTTTATTGATGCCCGGACTCTGCTAGCGGTGCCAACACTGCTCATAACACTATCTCCTCTAGCACTTCAATTATCCCTCCCCCTGTTATTAATACAGAGAACTGCTCCCAACCTCTTACTTTCCTATAGGCAACATCCACTACGTTCCTCCTTTATTAACATTTGTTTTCTTGCTTTTTCTCTCCTTTCCTCCTCTTTCTCTCTCTTGCTTTCACTCACCATAAGACTATACTCTGCTATGATACAGACTCGACTCGATATTTGAAAAAATAAAATGAGACTGATCAAGTACACACACAGAATTACACAGACCACATATTGCTATTACCTGTTAGCCTATATCACCATAAAACTGTCTTTATTGGTATGGTATAATATGTACACTGTATGTTGTTATGTTCAATACCTTAATCTGTACAACTGTGCTACTGTTACTGTTTTGATTATCGATCACTCTCAATAAAAAACCTAACTTTAAAAAAAAAAATCTTATTTTCTCTTACGTCCTAGAGGATGCTGGGGACTCCGTAAGGACCATGGGGTTTATACCAAAGCATCCAATTGGGCGGGAGAGTGCGGATGACTCTGCAGCACCGACTGAGCAAACGCTAGGTCCTCATCAGCCAGGGTATCAAACTTCTAGAATTTAGCAAAAGTGTTTGACCCCGACCACGTCGCCGCTCGGCAAAGTTGTAAAGCCGAGGCGCCTCGGGCAGCCGCCCAAGAAGAGCCCACCTTCCTAGTGGAATGGGCCTTAACCGAATTTGGTACCGGCAATCCAGCCGTAGAATGAGCCTGCTGAATCGTATTACAGATCCAGCGAGCAATAGTCTGCTTTGAAGCAGGAGTGCCAATCTTATTGGCCGCCTACAGGACAAACAGAGCCTCTGTTTTCCTAATTTTAGCCGTCCTGGCTACATAAATTTTTAACTGACTACGTCCAGGGATCTGGAGGCCTCCAGGTCACCAGTAGCCACAGGCACCACAATAGGTTGATTCATATGGAACGACGAAACCACTTTAGACAAAAATTGCGGACGTGTCCTCAATTCAGCTCGATCCACATGAAAAATCAAGTAGGGGCTCTTATGCGATAGAGCCGCCAATTCTGACACTCGCCTTGCTGATGCTAAGGCCAACAACATTACCACCTTCCAGGTAAGAAATTTCAATTCAACCTTGTTAAGCGGTTCAAACCAGTGTGATTTTAGGAACTGCAACACCACGTTCAGGTCCCATGGTGCCACTGGAGGCACAAAAGGGGGCTGGATGTGCAGCACTCCCTTTACAAACGTCTGGACTTCTGGAAGAGAAGCCAATTCCTTCTGAAAGAAAATCGAGAGGGCCGAAATCTGTACCTTAACCGAGCCTAATTTCAGGCCCATATCCACTCCTGTCTGTAGGAAGTGGAGAAGACGACCCAAATGAAAATCTTCCGTAGGTGCATTCTTGGTCTCACACCAAGACACATACTTTCGCCAGATACGGTGATAATGTTTTATCGTCACCTCCTTCCTAGCCTTTATTAAAGTAGGGATGACCTCTTCCGGAATCCCCTTTTTTGCTAGGATTCGGCGTTTAACCGCCATGCCGTCAAACGTAACCGCGGTAAGTCTTGAAATACACAGGGCCCCTGCTGCAACAGGTCTTCCCTCAGGGGAAGAGGCCAGGGGTCTCCTGTGAGCATCTCTTGTAGATCCGAGTACCAAGCCCTTCGAGGCCAGTCTGGGACAATGAGTATCGTCTGTACTCTTCTTCGTCTTATGATCCTCAACACTTGTGATGAGAGGAAGAGGAGGGAACACGTAGACCGAGTCGAACACCCACGGTGTTACCGGTGCGTCTACTGCTACTGCCTGAGGGTCCCGAGACCTGGCGCAATACCTCCGAAGTTTTTTGTTGAGGCGTGACGCCATCATGTCTATTTGAGGAGTTCCCCAAAGACGTGTTACGTCTGCAAAGACTTCTTGATGAAGTCCCCACTCTCCTGGATGGAGATCGTGTCTGCTGAGGAAGTCTGCTTCCCAGTTGTCCACTCCCGGAATGAAGACAGCCGACAGAGCGCTTACATGATTTTCCGCCCAGCGAAGGATCCTTGTGGCTTCCGCCATTGCGACTCTGCTTCTTGTCCCGCCTTGGTGGTTCACATGAGCCACTGCTGTGACATTGTCTGATTGAATCAGAACCGGAAGGTATCGAAGAAAACGCTCCGCTTGTCGAAGGCCGTTGTAAATGGCCCTGAGTTCCAACACATTGATGTGTAGACAGGACTCCTGGTCTGACCAAAGACCCTGAAAAGTCTTTCCCTGTGTGACCGCTCCCCATCCTCGGAGGCTCGCGTCCGTGGTAACCAGGATCCAGTCCTGAATCCCGAACCGGCGACCCTCCAGCAGGTGAGCACTCTACAACCACCACAGGAGGGACACTCTGGTTCCTGGGGACAGAGTTATTTTCCGATGTAAATGCAGATGGGACCCGGACCACTTGTCCAGAAGGTCCCATTGAAAAATCCTAGCATGGAACCTTCCGAAGGGAATGGCCTCGTAGGCCGCCACCATTTTCCCCAGAACTCGAGTGCATTGGTGAACTGATACCCTTTTCGGTTTTAGCAGGTCTCTGACCATGTTCTGGATGTCTTGGGCTCTCTCTATTGGGAGGAAGACCTTCATTTGTTCCGTATCCAGTATCATACCTAGGAACGGTAGACGAGTTGTCGGAATCAACTGTGACTTCGGTAGATTTAGAATCCAACCGTGTTGCTGGAGCACTCTCAGAGAGAGCGCCACACTGCTCAGTAATTTCTCTCTTGATCTCGCTTTTATCAGGAGATCGTCCAAGTATGGGATAATTGTGACTCCATGCTTGCGCAGGACCACCATCATTTCCGCCATTATCTTGGTGAAAATCCTCGGGGCCATGGAAAGTCCAAACGGCAACGTCTGAAATTGGTAATGTCAATCCTGTACAGCGAATCTCAGGTATTCCTGATGGGGGGCATATATGGGGACATGAAGGTACGCATCCTTTATGTCCAAAGACACCCTAAACTCCCCCTTCTCCGTGTTGGCTATTATCGCTCTGAGTGATTCCATTTTGAATTTGAATCTTTTTATGTACAGGTTTAGGGATTTCAGATTCAAAATCGGTCTGACCGAACCGTCCGGTTTCGGGACCACAAATAGGGTTGAGTAGTAGTAACCTCTTCCCTGCTGGTGCAGGGGAACCTTGATTATCACTTGCTGTATACACAGCGTTTGAATTGCAGCTAACACTACATCCCTTTCCGATGTGGAAGCTGGTAGGGCCGACTTGAAAAATCGGCGCGGGGGCACCTCCTCGAATTCCAGTTTGTAACCCTGTGAAACTATTTCCAACACCCAGGGATTCAGGTCCGATCTGATCCAGGCCTGACTGAAAAGTCGAAGACGTGCCCCCACCGGTGCGGACTCCCTCAGGGGAGCCCCAGCGTCATGCTGTGGGTTTTGGAGCAGCCAGGGAGGACTTTTGTTCCTGGGCACCTGCCGAAGCAGGTGCTCTCTTGCCTCTGCCCTTACCTCTGCGAGGAAAGAGGATCCCCGACCTCTTTTGGACTTGTGCGACCGAAAGGACTGCATCTGATAAGGTGTTGCTTTCTTTTGCTGTTGGGGAATATATGGTAAAAAATTTGATTTACCTGCTGTAGCTGTGGAAACCAGGTCCGTCAGCCCATCCCCAAACAATACATTACCCTTATAGGGTAGTACTTCCATATGTTTTTTGGAATCCGCATCACCCGTCCATTGGCGAGTCCATAAGGATCTTCTCGCGGAGATAGACATGGCATTGGCCCTAGAAGCTAGCAATCCAATGTCCCTTTGAGCATCCCTCATAAATAAAACTGCGTCTTTTATATGGGCTAGAGTTAGGAATATAGTATCCTTATCCATAGTATCAAATTGATCTGTCAGCTCATCTGTCCAAGCTGCAATTGCGCTACACACCCATGCCGACGCAATCGTCGGTCTTAGCACAGCACCCGTATGAGAATAAATACCCTTTAAGGTAGTTTCTTGCCTGCGATCTGCAGGGTCCTTAAGGGCCGCTGTGTCAGGAGACGGTAGCGCCACTTTCTTGGACAAGCGCGTCAGGGCCTTGTCCACAGTGGGGGGTAATTCCCAAATCTCCCTGTCCTGCTTAGGGAAAGGGTATGCCATAAAAATTATTTTGGGGATCTGCGGTCTCTTATCCGGAGTGTCCCAAGCTTTTCCAAAGAACTCATTTAATTCATGAGATGTGGGAAAATTAATAATCTGTTTCTTTTCCTTAAACCTGTGTACCCTTGTGTCGGGGACTGAGGGTTCATCCACAATATGCAACACATCCCTTATTGCCACAATCATACACTGAATAGCTTTAGTCACCCTAGGGTGCAATTTTACTTCGTCATAGTCGACACTGGAATCAGAATCCGTGTCGGTAGTAGTGTCTTGTGTTAAGGGACGCTATTGAGACCCCGACGGGCCCTGTGAGTCGGTCCAATCTGAGGATTGACCGCCTGATGTCCCCCCTAAACAAGCCTTATCAAGCCTTTTATGTAAAGATGCCACACTTGCATGCAACGTATGCCACATGTCCATCCATCCACACCACTCATTTGCTCCACCTCCTCCTTGGAGACGCCTTCCGCCTCAGACATGTCGACACACACGTACCGACACCCCACACACACAGGGAGTTACCTATAAGGGGACAAAACCCCAACCAGGCCCTTAGGAGAGAGATAGAGTATGCCAGCACACACCCAGCGCTTAAAAACACTGGAATATATGACCAGATAGCGCTGTTATATGTATATAATTGTAATCTCCACTCACTGCGTCGCCAAAGTGCCCCCTCCTCCTTTTTCCAACCTGTGAAGCTCAGCAGGGGAGAGAACAGGGAGCCAGCGTTTTCTCATGCAGTCTCTGTGGAGAAAATGGCGCTGGTTAGTGCTGAGGATCAAGCCCCGCCCACCCGACGGCGGGCTTCGGTCCCATCATCAAATACTAATAAAATGGCGGGGGTCCACGGCTTTACTGTCCCACAGCCTAATCCATCATATTTAGGGCCAAATTGAGGTTTATTGCTGCCCAGGGCGCCCCCCCCCCTGCGCCCTGCACCCTTCAGTGCCTGCTTGTGTGTGTGTGTGTGTGTGTGTGTGTGTGTGTGTGTGACTGGGAGCAATGGCGCGCAGCTTACCGCTGCGTGCTTACCTCATGAAGATCTGATGTCTTCTGCCGCCTGAAGTCTTTTCCTCAATACTCACCCGGCTTCTATCTTCGGCATCTGTGAGGAGGACGGCGGCGCGGCTCCGGGACGAACCCCAGGTGAAACCTGTGTTCCGACTCCCTCTGGAGCTAATGGTGTCCAGTAGCCTAGAAGCAGTGCCCAACATTACAAGCCAGCTCTGCTTCTCTCTCCTCGGTCCCACGATGCAGGGAGCCTGTTGCCAACAGGACTCCCTGAAAATAAAAAACCTAACAAAATTCTTTTTCCACAGAAAACTCTGGAGAGCTCTCTGCAGTGCACCCATTCTCCTCTGGGCACAAGATCTAACTGAGGTCTGGAGGAGGGGCATAGAGGGAGGAGCCAGTGCACACCCATAGTCAAAGTTCTTTTTAGGTGCCCTATCTCCTGCGGAGCCCGTCTATACCCCATGGTCCTTACGGAGTCCCCAGCATCCTCTAGGACGTAAGAGAAATACTGTGAGTGCTTTTGTCTCCAGACTACTAATTATCATCCTAACCTGAGCAAACTAACTTCACCAGGGAAGCCACTAACATTCTGAGTACTCATATACTATTTATTACTTTTGCAAATGTTTGTATATGGGGGGTCATTCTGACCCGATTGTACGCTGCAGTTTATTGCAGTGGTGCGATCAGGTCAGAACTGCGCATGCGGGCTGCTACGATCGCCTCTGCCTGGTTGACAGGCATAGGTGGTCGCTGGGTGGGGTGGAACCATTTCGTGGGCGCGGTCCAGCCAATGCAGGCGTGGCCGGACCGAACGGGGGGCGGGCCGCAGCGGCTGTGTGACGTCACACGAAGCCGCTGCGGGCCGGGGAACGATGAGTAGCTCCCGGCCAGCATGCTAAAGCTGCACTGGCCGGGAGCTACTCCTGAAGTGCAAAGGCATCGCGATGCCTTTACACTTCTGCAGGGGGAAGAGGGGGGGGCGGCACTGACATGCGGGGGGCGGGCTAGCCCAGTGCTGGGCATCCCCCCGCATGTCAGTGTGAATGATCGTAGCTATGATCATCTCGGAATGACCCCCATGATGTAATGGTGGTGGAAGACCAGGATGTTTTGGGCTTGTAATGTTGAAAGCTTAGCACTCAAAGAAAAATACGTTGCCTAACCCTGTGTAAGAAAACATTTAGCAATTATTTTTCCGCAACCTATAATCTGTAGTATTACAACAATCAGGACAAAATATCTTTTAAAACATATTTTAAATTACAGAAAAGTGTCAGATTTAGTTAAAAAAAAAAAATAAGAATTGACTTACCGATAATTCTATTTCTCATAGTCCGTAGTGGATGCTGGGCACTCCGAAAGGACCATGGGGAATAGCGGCTCCGCAGAAGACTGGGCACAAAAGTAAAAGCTTTAGGACTAGCTGGTGTGCACTGGCTCCTCCCCCTATGACCCTCCTCCAAGCCTCAGTTAGGATACTGTGCCCGGACGAGCGTACACAATAAGGAAGGATTTTGAATCCCGGGTAAGACTCATACCAGCCACACCAATCACACCGTACAACCTGTGATCTGAACCCAGTTAACAGCATGATAACAGAGGAGCCTCTGAAAAGATGGCTCACAACAATAATAACCCGATTTTTGTAACTATGTACAAGTATTGCAGACAATCCGCACTTGGGATGGGCGCCCAGCATCCACTACGGACTATGAGAAATAGAATTATCGGTAAGTAAATTCTTATTTTCTCCGACGTCCTAGTGGATGCTGGGAACTCCGAAAGGACCATGGGGATTATACCAAAGCTCCCAAACGGGCGGGAGAGTGCGGATGACTCTGCAGCACCAATTGAGAGAACTCCAGGTCCTCCTCAGCCAGGGTATCAATTTTGTAGAATTTTACAAACGTATTTGCTCCTGACCAAGTAGCTGCTCGGCAAAGTTGTAAAGCCGAGACCCCTCGGGCAGCCGCCCAAGATGAGCCCATCTTCCTTGTGGAGTGGGCATTTACAGATTTTTGGCTGTGGCAGGCCTGCCACAGAATGTGCAAGCTGAATTGTACTACAAATCCAACGAGCAATAGTCTGCTTAGAAGCAGGAGCACCCAGCTTGTTGGGTGCATACAGGATAAATAGCGAGTCAGATTTTCTGACTCCAGCCGTCCTGGAAACATATTTTCAGGGCCCTGACAACGTCCAGTAACTTGGAGTCCTCCAAGTCCCTAGTAGCCGCAGGCACCACGATAGGTTGGTTCAAGTGAAAAGCTGATACCACTTTAGGAAGAAATTGGGGACGAGTCCTCAATTCTGCCCTATCCATATGGAAAATCAAATAGGAGCTTTTACATGACAAAGCCGCCAACTCTGACACCCGCCTTGCCGAAGCCAAGGCCAAAAGCATGACCACTTTCCACGTGAGATATTTTAAATCCACGGTTTTGAGTGGCTCAAACCAATGTGACTTTAGGAAACCCAACACCACGTTGAGGTCCCACGGTGCCACTGGGGGCACAAAAGGAGGCTCAATATGCGGCCCTCTCTGAGGTGAGCACTCTGCAGCCACCACAGCAGAGACACCCTGGTCTTTGGTGACAGGGTTATCAACCGATGCATTTGAAGATGCGATCCGGACCATTGGTCCAACAGGTCCCACTGAAAAGTTCTGGCATGGAATCTGCCGAATGGAATCGCTTCGTAGGAAGCTACCATCTTTCCCAGGACTCGCGTGCAATGATGCACCGACACCTGTTTTGGTTTCAGGAGGCCTCTCACTAGAGACGACAGCTCCTCTGCTTTCTCCTCTGGGAGAAACACTTTTTTCTGGACCGTGTCCAGAATCATCCCTAGGAACAGTATACGTGTCGCCGGAACCAGCTGAGACTTTGGAATATTCAGAATCCAACCGTGCTGGTGTAGCATCTCCTGAGATAATGCTACGCCGACCAACAACTGCTCTCTGGACCTTGCCCTTATCAGGAGATCGTCCAAGTATGGGACAATTAAAACTCCCTTTTTACGAAGGAGTATCATCATTTCGGCCATTACCTTGGTAAATACCCTCGGTGCCGTGGACAGGCCGAACGGCAACGTCTGGAATTGGTAATGACAATCCTGTACCACAAATCTGAGGTACTCCTGGTGAGGATGGTAAATGGGGACATGCAGGTAAGCATCCTTGATGTCCAGAGATACCATGTAATCTCCCTCTTCCAGGCTTGCAATAACCGCCCTGAGCGATTCCATCTTGAACTTGAAATTTCTTAAATATGTGTTCAAGGATTTCAAATTTAAAATGGGTCTCACCGAACCGTCCGGTTTCGGTACCACAAACATTGTGGAATAGTAACCCCGTCCTTGTTGAAGTAGGGGCACCTTGACTATCACCTGCTGGGAATACAGCTTGTGAATTGCCTCTAACACAGCCTCCCTTTCTGAAGGAGTCGTTGGTAAGGCAGATTTGAGGAAACGGCGGGGGGGGGGGGGGGGGGATGTCTCGAATTCCAGCCTGTACCCCTGAGATACTACTTGAAGGATCCAGGGATCTACCTGTGAGCGAGCCCACTGATTGCTGAAGTTTTTGAGACGGCCCCCCACCGTACCTGGCTCCGCCTGCTGAGCCCCAGCGTCATGCGGCGGACTTAGCAGAAGAAGCGGGGGAGGACTTTTGTTCCTGGGAAGTGGCTGTATGCTGCAGCTTTTTTCCCCTACCTCTGCCTCTGGGCAGAAAGGACGCGCCTCTACCCCGTCTGCTCTTTTGGATGCGAAAGGACTGCACCTGATAATACGGTGCTCTCTTTGGTTGTGAGGGGACATGTGGCAAAAATGCTGACTTCCCAGCTGTTGCTGTGGACACTAAGTCTGAAAGACCATCCCCGAACAACTCCTCACCCTTATAAGGCAAAACTTCCATGTGCCTTTTGGAATCTGCATCCCATGTCCACTGCCGGGTCCATAACCCTCTCCTGGCACAAATGGACAGTGCACTTATTTTTGATGCCAGCCGGCAAATATCCCTCTGTGCATCTCTTATGTAAAAGACAGCGTCTTTAATATGCTCTACGTTTAGCAATATAGTATCCCTGTCTAGGGTGTCAATGTTCTCTGACAGGGAGTCTGACCATGCAGCTGCCGCACTGCACATTCATGCTGAGGCAATAGCTGGTCTCAGTATAATACCAGTGTGTGTATATATAGCTTTTTGGAGAGCCTCCTGCTTTCTGTCAGCAGGTTCCTTTAGGGCGGCCATATCTTGGGATGGCAGTGCCACCTTTTTTGATAAGCGCGTAAGTGCTTTATCCACCTTAGGGGGTGTTTCCCAACGTGACCTATCCTCTGGCGGGAAAGGGTACGCCATTAGTAATTTTTTTTAAATTACAAATTTTTTATCAGAGGAAGCCCACGCTAGTTCACACACGTCATTTAATTCTTCAGAAGGGGGAAAAACTACTGGTAGTTTTTTCTCCCCAAACATAATACCCTTTTTTGTGGTACCTGGGGTCACTTCAGAAATGTGTAAAACATTTTTCATTGCCTCAATCATATAACGAGTGGCCCTATTGGACATTACATTAGTCTCTTCGTCGTCGACACTGGTATCAGTATCCGTGTCGACATCTGTGTCTGCCACCTGAGGTAGCGGGCGTTTTAGAGCCCCTGATGACTTTTGAGACGTCTGGGCAGGCACGGGCTGAGAAGCCGGCTGCCCCACATTTGGCATGTCGTCAAATTTTTTATGTAAGGAGTCGACACTTTCGCGTAATTCCTTCCACAAGTCCATCCACTCCGGTGTCTGCCCCGCAGGGGGTGACAACACATTTATAGGCACCTGCTCCTCCTCCACATAAGTCTCCTCATCAAACATGTCGACACACCGCACACACACAGGGAATGCTCTGACAGAAGACAGGACCCCACAAAGCCCTTTGGGGAGACAGAGAGAGAGTATGCCAGCACACACCAGAGCGCTATATAATACAGGGATTAACTAAATTATATCCCCTTATAGCTGCTATATATGTATTTTGCGCCTAAATTTAGTGCCCCCCCTCTCTTTTTTACCCTTTTCTGTAGTGTAGACTGCAGGGGAGAGCCAGGGAGCTTCCTTCCAGCGGTACTGTGAGGGAGAAATGGCGCCAGTGTGCTGAGGGAGATAGCTCCGCCCCTTTTTCGGCTGACTTTTCTCCCGCTTTTTTATGGATTCTGGCAGGGGTATTTATCACATATATAGCCTCTGGGGCTATATATTGTGATATATTTGCCAGCCAAGGTGTATTTATTGCTTCTCAGGGCGCCCCCCCCCCCCCCCAGCGCCCTGCACCCTCAGTGACCGGAGTGTGAAGTGTGCATGAGGAGCAATGGCGCACAGCTGCAGTGCTGTGCGCTACCTTGGTGAAGACTGATGTCTTCTGCCGCCGATTTTCCGGATTCTTCTTGCTCTGTAAGGGGGCCGGCGGCGCGGCTCCGGGACCGAACACCAATGGCCGGTTCCATGCGGTCGATCCCTCTGGAGCTAATGGTGTCCAGTAGCCTAAGAAGCCCAAGCTACCACCAGTTAGGTAGGTTCGCTTCTTCTCCCCTTAGTCCCTCGCTGCAGTGAGTCTGTTGCCAGCAGATCTCACTGTAAAATAAAAAACCTAAATATACTTTCTTTCTAGGAGCTCAGGAGAGCCCCTAGTGTGCATCCAGCTCGGCCGGGCACAGGATTCTAACTGAAGTCTGGAGAGGGGTCATAGTGGGAGGAGCCAGTGCACACCAGGTAGTCCTCATTCTTTCTTAGATGTGCCCAGTCTCCTGCGGAGCCGCTATTCCCCATGGTCCTTACGGAGTCCCCAGCATCCACTAGGACGTTAGAGAAAATAAAAATAAAAATCAGTGTATTACAATTTATGAAACTGCAGAGATTATGGGGGTAATTCAGACCTGATCGTAGCAGCAAATTTGTTAGCAGTTGGGCAAAACCATGGGGGTCATACTGACCTGATCTCACACTGCCGTTCATCGCAGCGCAGCGATCAGGTCAGAAAAGCGCATGTGCCGGCACATGCCAGACAGCCGACGGCTGTCGTAGCCCAGCGATCGCCTCTGCATGATTGACAGGCAGAGGCGTTCGCTGGGCGGGATGAGGCGGCATGGCGGTGTTCAGCCGCCATTTTGTGGGCGCGGTCCGGCTAACGCAGGCATGGCTGGACCGTGCCAGGGGCTGACCGCGGTGGCTGTGTGACGTCACACGCAGCCGCTGCAACCCGAGCAGCGACGAGTAGCTCCCGGCCAGCGTGCATCAGATCTGTAAACATGCTGAGGGAACATATTTCTTTTACTACCCTCTACCAATCTGTAATGCTAGATTTGTCACTGATCTGCGATTTACTGCTCATTGGGGGTAATTCCAAGTTGATCGCAGCAGGAATTTTGTTAGCAGTTGAGCAAAACCATGGCCCTCATTCCGAGTTGATCGGTCGCAAGGCGAATTTAGCAGAGTTACACACGCTAAGCCGCCGCCTACTGGGAGTGAATCTTAGCTTCTTAAAATTGCGACCGATGTATTCGCAATATTGCGATTACTAACTACTTAGCAGTTTCAGAGTAGCTCCAGACTTACTCTGCCTGTGCGATCAGTTCAGTGCTTGTCGTTCCTGGTTGACGTCACAAACACACCCAGCGTTCGCCCAGGCACTCCCACCGTTTCCCCGGCCACTCCTGCGTTTTTTCCGGAAACGGTAGCGTTTTCAGCCACACGCCCCTGAAACGCCGTGTTTCCGCCCAGTAACAACCATTTCCTGTCAATCACATTACGATCGCCGGAGCGAAGAAAAAGCCGTGAGTAAAAATACTTTCTTCATAGTAAAGTTACTTGGCGCAGTCGCAGTGCGAACTTTGCGCATGCGTACTAAGCGGATTTTCACTGCGATGCGATGAAAAAGAACGAGCGAACAACTCGGAATGAGGGCCCATGTGCACTGCAGGGGAGGCAGATAGAACATGTGCAGAGAGAGTTAGATTTGGGTGTGGTGTGTTCAATCTGCAATCTAATTTGCAGTGTAAAAATAAAGCAGCCAGTATTTACCCTGCACAGAAACAAAATAACCCACCCAAATCTAACTCTCTCTGCACATGATATATCTGCCTCCCCTGCAGTGCACATGGGCCCTCATTCCGAGTTGTTCGCTCGCTAGCTGCTTTTAGCAGCATTGCACACGCTAAGCCGCCGCCCTCTGGGAGTGTATCTTAGCATAGCAGAATTGCGAACAAAAGATTCGCAAAATTGCGAATAGAAATGTCTTAGTTTCTGAGTAGCTCGACACTTACTCTGCCACTGCGATCAGTTCAGTCAGTTTCGTTCCTGGTTTGACGTCACAAACACACCCAACGTTCGCCCAGGCACTCCCCCGTTTCTCCAGCCACTCCCGCGTTTTCCCATAAACTGTAGCGTTTTTTCACACACACACACACCCATAAAACGGCCAGTTTCCGCCCAGAAACACCCACTTCCTGTCAATCACACTCCGATCACCAGAACGAAGAAAAAATAAGAATTTACTTACCGATAATTCTATTTCTCGGAGTCCGTAGTGGATGCTGGGGTTCCTGAAAGGACCATGGGGAATAGCGGCTCCGCAGGAGACAGGGCACAAAAAGTAAAGCTTTCCGATCAGGTGGTGTGCACTGGCTCCTCCCCCTATGACCCTCCTCCAAGCCTCAGTTAGGTACTGTGCCCGGACGAGCGTACACAATAAGGGAGGAATTTTGAATCCCGGGTAAGACTCATACCAGCCACACCAATCACACCGTACAACTTGTGATCAAACCCAGTTAACAGTATGATAACAGAGGAGCCTCTGAAAGATGGCTTCCTAAACAATAACCCGAATTAGTTAACAATAACTATGTACAATTATTGCAGATAATCCGCACTTGGGATGGGCGCCCAGCATCCACTACGGACTCCGAGAAATAGAATTATCGGTAAGTAAATTCTTATTTTCTCTATCGTCCTAGTGGATGCTGGGGTTCCTGAAAGGACCATGGGGATTATACCAAAGCTCCCAAACGGGCGGGAGAGTGCGGATGACTCTGCAGCACCGAATGAGAGAACTCCAGGTCCTCCTTAGCCAGAGTATCAAATTTGTAAAATTTTACAAACGTGTTCTCCCCTGACCACGTAGCTGCTCGGCAAAGTTGTAATGCCGAGACCCCTCGGGCAGCCGCCCAAGATGAGCCCACCTTCCTTGTGGAGTGGGCCTTTACAGATTTAGGCTGTGGCAGGCCTGCCACAGAATGTGCAAGTTGGATTGTGCTACAGATCCAACGAGCAATCGTCTGCTTAGACGCAGGAGCACCCATCTTGTTGGGTGCATACAATATAAACAACGAGTCAGATTTTCTGACTCCAGCTGTCCTTGCAATATATATTTTTAATGCTCTGACAACGTCCAGTAACTTGGAGTCCTCCAAGTCACTTGTAGCCGCAGGCACTACAATAGGCTGGTTCAGATGAAATGCTGACACCACCTTAGGGAGAAAATGCGGACGAGTCCGCAGTTCTGCCCTGTCCGAATGGAAAATCAGATATGGGCTTTTGTAAGATAAAGCTGCCAGTTCTGACACTCTCCTGGCCGAAGCCAGGGCTAGTAACATGGTCACTTTCCATGTGAGATATTTTAAATCCACCTTTTTTAGTGGTTCAAACCAATGAGATTTTAGAAATTCCAAAACCACATTGAGATCCCACGGTGCCACTGGAGGCACCACAGGAGGCTGTATATGCAGCACTCCCTTAACAAAAGTCTGGACTTCAGGAACTGAAGCCAATTCTTTTTGAAAGAAAATCGACAGGGCCGAAATTTGAACCTTAATAGATCCCAATTTGAGACCCATAGACAATCCTGATTGCAGGAAATGTAGGAATCGACCCAGTTGAAATTCCTCCGTTGGAGCACTCCGATCCTCGCACCACGCAACATATCTTCGCCAAATGCGGTGATAGTGTTGCACGGTTACTTCCTTTCTTGCTTTAATCAAAGTAGGAATGACTTCTTCCGGCATGCCTTTTTCCTTTAGGATCCGGCGTTCAACCGCCATGCCGTCAAACGCAGCCGCGGTAAGTCTTGAAACAGACAGGGACCCTGCTGAAGCAAGTCCCTCCTTAGAGGTAGAGGCCACGGATCTTCCGTGATCATCTCTTGAAGTTCCGGGTACCAAGTCCTTCTTGGCCAATCCGGAACCACTAGTATCGTTCTTACGCCTCTTTGCCGTATAATTCTCAATACTTTTGGTATGAGAGGCAGAGGACGAAACACATACACCGACTGGTACACCCAAGGCGTTACCAGCGCGTCCACAGCTATTGCCTGCGGATCTCTTGACCTGGCGCAATACCTGTCCAGTTTTTTGTTGAGGCGAGACGCCATCATGTCCACCATTGGTCTTTCCCAACGGGTTACCAGCATGTGGAAGACTTCCGGATGAAGTCCCCACTCTCCCGGGTGAAGGTCGTGTCTGCTGAGGAAGTCTGCTTCCCAGTTGTCCACTCCCGGGATGAACACTGCTGACAGTGCTATCACATGATTCTCTGCCCAGCGAAGAATCCTTGCAGCTTCTGCCAGTGCACTCCTGCTTCTTGTGCCGCCCTGTCTGTTTACATGGGCGACTGCCGTGATGTTGTCCGACTGGATCAACACCGGTTTTCCTTGAAGCAGAGGTTCTGCCTGGCTTAGAGCATTGTAGATTGCTCTTAGTTCCAGAATGTTTATGTGAAGAGACGTTTCCAGGCTCGTCCACACTCCCTGGAAGTTTCTTCCTTGTGTGACTGCTCCCCAGCCTCTCAGGCTGGCGTCCGTGGTCACCAGGATCCAATCCTGTATGCCGAATCTGCGGCCCTCCAATAGATGAGCACTCTGCAACCACCACAGAAGAGATACCCTTGTCCTTGGAGACAGGGTTATCCGCTGGTGCATCTGAAGATGCGACCCTGACCATTTGTCCAACAGATCCCTCTGGAAAATTCGTGCATGGAATCTGCCGAATGGAATTGCTTCGTAAGAAGCCACCATTTTTCCCAGGACTCTTGTGCATTGATGTACAGACACCTTTCCTGGTTTTAGGAGGTTCCTGACAAGCTCGGATAACTCCTTGGCTTTTTCCTCCGGGAGAAAAACCTTTTTCTGAACCGTGTCCAGAATCATCCCTAGGAACAGCAGACGAGTTGTCGGCATTAACTGGGATTTTGGAATATTCAGAATCCAGCCGTGCTGTTTTAGCACTTCTTGAGACAGTGCTAATCCCCTCTCTAGCTGTTCTCTGGACCTTGCCCTTATTAGGAGATCGTCCAAGTATGGGATAATTAATACGCCTTTTCTTCGAAGGATAATCATCATCTCGGCCATTACCTTTGTAAAGACCCGAGGTGCCGTGGACAATCCGAACGGCAGCGTCTGAAACTGATAGTGACAGTTTTGTACAACGAACCTGAGGTACCCCTGGTGTGAGGGGTAAATTGGAACGTGGAGGTACGCATCCTTGATGTCCAAGGACACCATAAAGTCCCCTTCTTCCAGGTTCGCTATCACTGCTCTGAGTGACTCCATTTTGAACTTGAACTTCTTTATGTACAGGTTCAAGGACTTCAGATTTAGAATAGGTCTTACCGAGCCGTCCGGCTTCGGTACCACAAATAGAGTGGAATAATACCCCTTTCCCTGTTGTAGAAGAGGTACCTTGACTATCACCTGCTGAGAGTACAGCTTGTGAATGGCTTCCAAAACCGTCTCCCTTTCGGAGGGGGACGTTGGTAAAGCAGACTTCAGGAAACGGCGAGGCGGATCTGTCTCTAGTTCCAACCTGTACCCCTGAGATATTATCTGCAGGATCCAGGGATCTACCTGCGAGTGAGCCCACTGCGCGCTGAAATTCTTGAGACGACCGCCCACCGCCCCCGAGTCCGCTTGAGAAGCCCCAGCGTCATGCTGAGGCTTTTGTAGAAGCGGGGGAGGGCTTCTGTTCCTGGGAAGGAGCTGCCTGTTGGTGTCTCTTCCCCCTTCCTCTGCCTCGTGGCAGATATGAATATCCCTTTGCTCTCTTGTTTTTAAAGGAACGAAAGGGCTGCGGTTGAAAAGTCGGTGTCTTTTTCTGTTGGGGAGTAGCTTGAGGTAAAAAGGTGGATTTCCCGGCTGTAGCCGTGGCCACCAAATCTGATAGACCGACTCCAAATAACTCCTCCCCTTTATACGGCAAAACTTCCATATGCCGTTTTGAGTCCGCATCGCCTGACCACTGTCGCGTCCATAAACTTCTTCTGGCCGAAATGGACATAGCACTTACCCGTGATGCCAGTGTGCAGATATCCCTCTGTGCATCACGCATATAAAGAAATGCATCCTTTATTTGCTCTAAAGACAGTAAAACATTGTCCCTATCCAGGGTATCAATATTTTCAATCAGGGACTCTGACCAAGCTACTCCAGCACTGCACATCCAGGCTGTCGCTATAGCTGGTCGTAGTATAACACCTGTATGTGTGTATATACTTTTTTGGATATTTTCCATCCTCCTATCTGCTGGATCTTTAAGTGCGGCCGTCTCAGGAGAGGGTAACGCCACTTGTTTAGATAAGCGTGTGAGCGCCTTGTCCACCCTAGGAGGTGTTTCCCAGCGCGCCCTAACCTCTGACGGGAAAGGGTATAAAGCTAATAACTTCTTTGAAATTAGCATCTTTTTATCGGGGGCAACCCACGCTTCATCACATACATCATTTAGTTCTTCTGATTCAGGAAAAACTATAGGTAGTTTTTTCACACCCCACATAATACCCTGTTTAGTGGTACCTGTAGTATCAGCTAAATGTAACGCCTCCTTCATTGCCAAAATCATATAACGTGTGGCCCTACTGGAAAATACGGTTGATTCGTCACCGTCGCCACTGGAATCAGTGCCTGTGTCTGGGTCTGTGTCGACCGACTGAGGCAAAGGGCGTTTTACAGCCCCTGACGGTGTTTGAGGCGCCTGGACAGGCACTAACTGATTGTCCGGCCGTCTCATGTCGTCAAACGACTGCTTTAGCGTGTTGACACTATCCCGTAATTCCATAAATAAAGGCATCCATTCTGGTGTCGACCCCCTAGGAGGTGACATCCCCATATTTGGCAATTGCTCCGCCTCCACAGCAATATCGTCCTCATACATGTCGACACACACGTACCGACACACAGCAGACACACAGGGAATGCTCTTAACGAAGACAGGACCCCACTAGCCCTTTGGGGAGACAGAGGGAGAGTTTGCCAGCACACACCAAAAGCGCTATATATGACAGGGATAGCCTTATAATAAGTGCTCCCTGTATAGCTGCTTTTATAATATAATTTTTGCCACTATTTTGCCCCCCCCTCTCTTGTTTTACCCTGTTTCTGTAGTGCAGTGCAGGGGAGAGACCTGGGAGCCGTCCTGACCAGCGGAGCTGTGTAAGGAAAATGGCGCTGTGTGCTGAGGAAATAGGCCCCGCCCCTTTTTCGGCGGGCTCGTCTCCCGCTCTTTAGTGTATTCTGGCAGGGGTTAAATATCTCCATATAGCCCCCGGAGGCTATATGTGAGGTATTTTTTAGCCAAATAGGTTTTCATTTGCCTCCCAGGGCGCTCCCCTCCCAGCACCCTGCACCCTCAGTGACTGCCGTGTGAAGTGTGCTGAGAGGAAAATGGCGCACAGCTGCAGTGCTGTGCGCTACCTTTAGAAGACTGAGGAGTCTTCTGCCGCCGATTCTGGACCTCTTCATGTTTCAGCATCTGCAAGGGGGCCGGCGGCGAGGCTCCGGTGACCATCCAGGCTGTACCTGTGATCGTCCCTCTGGAGCTGATGTCCAGTAGCCAAGAAGCCAATCCATCCTGCACGCAGGTGAGTTCACTTCTTCTCCCCTAAGTCCCTCGTTGCAGTGATCCTGTTGCCAGCAGGACTCACTGTAAAATAAAAAACCTAAGCTAAACTTTCTCTAAGCAGCTCTTTAGGAGAGCCACCTAGATTGCACCCTTCTCGGCCGGGCACAAAAATCTAACTGAGGCTTGGAGGAGGGTCATAGGGGGAGGAGCCAGTGCACACCACCTGATCGGAAAGCTTTACTTTTTGTGCCCTGTCTCCTGCGGAGCCGCTATTCCCCATGGTCCTTTCAGGAACCCCAGCATCCACTAGGACGATAGAGAAATCCTTGTAATGCCGTGAGTAAAATACCTAACTTTTGAGTAAAATAACTAAGCGCATGCGCTCTGCGAACATTGCACATGCGCAGTAAGCGACTAATCGCAATATAGCGAAATTCGGCAACGAGCGAACAACTTGGAATGAGGGCCATGGTTTTGCCCAATTGCTAACAAAATTGCTGCTGAAATCAACTCAGAATTAGGCCCATTACTCTAATTGTTTTATTATGTAATCGGAGATACCCAGCCTATGGGTCGCCTGGCACCTTGGAATTACAGGTGTCAACATTCCCTGGCAGACAAAGGCAGACGGACATGGGAGATCTTATAGTTCCACAACAACTAGAAAGCCATGATATTGCCTGATCCACTTCATATATGCAACATGCACAATAAGTATGTAGCATGCAACATGCACGAGCTAGGTATCAGGGGGGCAGCATGAGCTAGGCATCGGGGGGCAGCATGAGCTAGGTATCAGGGGGGCAGCATGAGCTAGGTATCAGGGGGGCAGCATGAGCTAGGTATCAGGGGGGCAGCATGAGCTAGGTATCAGGGGGGCAGCATGAGCTAGGTATCAGGGGGGCAGCATGAGCTGGGTATCAGGGGGGCAGCATGAGCTAGGTATCGGGGGGGGCAGCATGAGCTGTGTATCAGGGACGTATCAGGGGGGCAGCATGAGCAGAGTATCAAGGGTGCAACATGAGCTGTGTATGAGGGGTGTATCATGAGCTAGGTATCAGGGGGGCAGCATGAGCTAGGTATCAGGGGGGCAGCATGAGCTAGGTTTCAGGGGGGCAGCATGAGCTAGGTATCAGGGGGGCAGCATGAGCTAGGTATCAGGGGGGCAGCATGAGCTAGGTATCAGGGGGGCAGCATGAGCTAGGTACCAGGGGGGCAGCATGTGCTGGGTATCAGGGGGGCAGCATGAGCCGGGTATCAGGGGGGCAGCATGAGCTGTGCAACAAGGGGCAGCATGAGCTGGGTATCAGGGGTGCCGCATGAGCTGGGTATCAGGGGGAAGGGGTGCAGCATGAGCTAGGTATTCGGGGGCAGTATGGGCGGGTATTGGAAGTGGGGGGTAGCATGTGACGGGTATTGGGGTGCAGCATGAGATGGTATCAGGGGTGCAGCATGAGCTGGGTATCCGGGGCAGCATGAGCTGGGTATCAGGAGTGAAGCGGGAGCCGGGTATCAGGGGTGCAGCATGAGCCGGGTATCAGGGGTGCAGCATGAGCCGGGTATCAGGGGTGCAGCATGAGCCGGGTATCAGGGGTGCAGCAGGCAGCATGAGCCGGGTATCAGGGGTGCAGCAGGAGCTGGGTATCAGGGGTGCAGCAGGAGCCGGGTATCAGGGGTGCAGCAGGCAGCATGAGCCGGGTATCAGGGGTGCAGCAGGAGCCGGGTATCAGGGGTGCAGCAGGAGCCGGGTATCAGGGGGTATAACAGGGGTGCAGCAGGAGCCGGGTGTCAGGGGTATAACAGGGGTGCAGCAGGAGCCGGGTATCAGGGGTGCAGCAGGAGCCGGGTATCAGGGGTATAACAGGGGTGCAGCAGGAGCCGGGTATCAGGGGTGCAGCAGGAGCCGGGTATCAGGGGTGCAGCAGGAGCCGGGTATCAGGGGTGCAGCAGGAGCCGGGTATCAGGGGTGCAGCAGGAGCCGGGTATCAGGGGTGCAGCAGGAGCTGGGTATCAGGGGTGCAGCAGGAGCCGGGTATCAGGGGTGCAGCAGGCAGCATGAGCCGGGTATCAGGGGTGCAGCAGGAGCTGGGTATCAGGGGTGCAGCAGGAGCTGGGTATCAGGAGTGCAGCAGGAGCCGGGTATCAGGGGTGCAGCAGGAGCTGGGTATCAGGGGTGCAGCAGGAGCTGGGTATCAGGGGTGCAGCAGGAGCTGGGTATCAGGGGTGCAGCAGGAGCCGGGTATCAGGGGTGCAGCAGGAGCCGGGTATCAGGGGTGCAGCAGGAGCCGGGTATCAGGGGTGCAGCAGGAGCTGGGTATCAGGGGTGCAGCAGGAGCTGGGTATCAGGGGTGCAGCAGGAGCCGGGTATCAGGGGTGCAGCAGGAGCTGGGTATCAGGGGTGCAGCAGGAGCTGGGTATCAGGAATGCAGCAGGAGCCGGGTATCAGGAATGCAGCAGGAGCTGGGTATCAGGAGTGCAGCAGGAGCTGGGTATCAGGAGTGCAGCAGGAGCCGGGTATCAGGAATGCAGCAGGAGCCGGGTATCAGGAATGCAGCAGGAGCTGGGTATCAGGAGTGCAGCAGGAGCCGGGTATCAGGAATGCAGCAGGAGCCGGGTATCAAGAATGCAGCAGGAGCCGGGTATCAGGAGTGCAGCAGGAGCTGGGTATCAGGGGTGCAGCAGGCAGCATGAGCCGGGTATCAGGGGTGCAGCAGGAGCTGGGTATCAGGGGTGCAGCAGGAGCCGGGTATCAGGAGTGCAGCAGGAGCTGGGTATCAGGAGTGCAGCAGGAGCTGGGTATCAGGGGTGCAGCAGGAGCCGGGTATCAGGGGTGCAGCAGGAGCCGGGTATCAGGGGTGCAGCAGGAGCTGGGTATCAGGGGTGCAGCAGGAGCCGGGTATCAGGGGTGCAGCAGGAGCCGGGTATCAGGAGTGCAGCAGGAGCTGGGTATCAGGGGTGCAGCAGGCAGCATGAGCCGGGTATCAGGGGTGCAGCAGGAGCTGGGTATCAGGGGTGCAGCAGGAGCCGGGTATCAGGGGTGCAGCAGGAGCTGGGTATCAGGGGTGCAGCAGGAGCCGGGTATCAGGGGTGCAGCAGGAGCTGGGTATCAGGAGTGCAGCAGGAGCTGGGTATCAGGGGTGCAGCAGGAGCCGGGTATCAGGGGTGCAGCAGGAGCCGGGTATCAGGAGTGCAGCAGGAGCTGGGTATCAGGGGTGCAGCAGGCAGCATGAGCCGGGTATCAGGGGTGCAGCAGGAGCTGGGTATCAGGGGTGCAGCAGGAGCCGGGTATCAGGGGTGCAGCAGGAGCTGGGTATCAGGGGTGCAGCAGGAGCTGGGTATCAGGGGTGCAGCAGGAGCTGGGTATCAGGGGTGCAGCAGGAGCTGGGTATCAGGGGTGCAGCAGGAGCTGGGTATCAGGGGTGCAGCAGGAGCCGGGTATCAGGGGTGCAGCAGGAGCTGGGTATCAGGGGTGCAGCAGGCAGCATGAGCCGGGTATCAGGGGTGCAGCAGGAGCTGGGTATCAGGGAGGCAGCAGGCAGCATGAGCCAGGTATCAAGGTTGCAGCAGGCAGCATGAGACGGGTATCAGGGGTGCGGAAGGAAGCATCATACCTCCCAACATGAGCCTCTCCAGGAGGGACACAATGCTTCGCTTCTGGACTTTCCTCTTAATGTATGATTGCTGGCACCTGTGTTGAACAGGTTAGTGGATAAGAAAGGCGTTTCCCCACAGGTGAGGGCAATTATACATTAAGAGGGAAGTCCAGGAACAGAGTATTCTGTCCCTCCTGGAGAGGGTCATGTTGGGAGGCATGAGCCGGGTATCAGGGGTGTAGCATGAGCCGGGTATCAGGGGTGCAGCATGAGCCGGGTATCAGGGGTGCAGCATGAGCCGGGTATCAAGGGTGCAATGAGCTGTTTCCTATCCCTGCAATTACCGAACACCTTCCCCAAAGACAACATAAACCCTGAGCCGGTACTGCACAGGTGGGGACAGGCAGGGGTCATGGGTGGGAAGGACCCAGCCAGCCTCTATAATACACAACAATAGGCGGACAGCAGCTCCCACCTGTCTAGCGTTGCCCCTCGCAACCCGCACGCCTCGGGATTCTTCAGCTTCCAGCAGCACAACACGGAAGCCAGGCTCCAGTCATATGGGCGTGGCTCGCTATCCTCACCCAATAGAGGGTCATCGAAATTCCTTTCTGGGTAGTTATTGGTCAATCCGTGCAGCCAGCCTCTCCAGCTCAATCAGCTATTGGTCAGTTTGTACAGCGCCCAGCAGCTCTGTGGCTGGTGACGTCACGCTCTCGGGCTGCCACGTTGTGGAGAGGTTCGGTGGGGATCGGCGATTTCCGGAAAGGGGCTCGGCGATGGGGGCGGCTGCTACTGCTGCTGCTGCGGAGAGCCGGTAACTGCTTCTTGAGCTGTCAGCATCAGCCGCCGCCTACAGCAGTCAGCACTCAGCAGCAGTCCCGGGAGGAGAGCGGAGCAGCAGCAATCATGCTGACCGACAGCAACGTGGAGGAGTTTGAGATCAAGGAGGATGAGCCGTGGTATGACCACCAGGACCTGCAGCAAGGTGAGCCAGCCTCACAGGGCATGTGTCCCCTTCTCTCTCCACCCTGCTGGCTCGGGCTCCCCTTTTACCCCTTACATTGTGCGGGGCCCTAGTATCACTCAGTGGGCAAACACGGTAGCGTGGCATGTGCGGGCACTGTAGTAAGTCACTAGGGTTTATGCCCACGCCATGTCTCCCTATGGAAATACCATGCAATGTTAGGTGGCATTACTCATTTAGATAAAGTGTCATTATTATGGCTATAGAAATAAATGGTTAGAGGCCAAATGGGCACCAAAAGCACAGGTAAGTGCTTGTGGTCTTCTGTTTCTGCTCTGTCTAATACTTATTATTATTATTATTATTATTCTGTACACTGAGAGGAGCCCAGTGCAGACGCTGATCACTGTGTACAGTATAGGTAGCTGCTGGCTGTGGTGTAGCGGATGTGGTGGGTTTGATGCAATCCCTTTAAAAATGTCATCCAGCCCATCTGACAACCGCATGTACAGCAACTGGGTTACATGCATCCAGCACACGTCACATTTTGTATTTCAGATGAACGCTATACCTACTGTATGTGTATGTCCTTTTAACACTTGATGATAAAATAATGCACGTTTCCTGGCAGATTGTCTGAGCACGCATCAGTTATCAAGCCGCAACAGCACCTGCAAAGCTTGGTTGAATATTAAGCAGAGTGCAAGTTCCCCTTTAATAGTTACTCCCTTTTTAATTACATTAAATGCAAATACATGATGGGGGAATGTACGGGAGGCTTGAGCCGTTCTCTCTCTTTTTTTTTTTTTTTTTTTTTTCTTTTTTATCAAATATAATTCCGCTATGGCACAGATAGGAACATGGCATCAATACATGTAAATTGGGGCAAAGTATTGTCCAGTATAAAAATTGAGTTTCCCATGTGCTGATACTGAATAGTTAAATTTGGAAGTATAATCTGAAATGCGATCTCTAAATAGTCTTTTGATTCCATCCATGAGAGAAGCAGTTAGCAGTCATAGGAGTGAGGAAGCACGCCGCTGATATCTGGGGTCTGGAGTTGCACCTGTAGTAAAAGTACTCTTTGTACTGGAAATAATAAATGATGCAATAGAAGTTGTAATATTCTTTAACTGCTGTTGGACTCCAGAACGGAGTGCTTCCACGCTGTTCAGTTGGCAAGTGTGGCATGGCAATGAGCTTAATCAAATAACTATTTAAAAGCAAATATTTTGTATTACAATCCACAGTCCCATCTTCTGAAGAGACAGTGTATTTGCACATGAAAATGCCTCATTTAGGTCACATTACGTGTTCCCTACTCACTCAACTGTTATATTGCCACAAACTGTGATTTCACACTCGCTCACTACATCACTCACGCTCACTCCCCACACCTTTTAATCTAGGATTTCTATATAACCTGTGCATTCACGTGTCTGTCCTGAAATATTCCTTGTGTTTACTGGGGAACAGTTATGAAAAAGTACATTATAGAAAAGTAGGGATGTAACCCTATAGTCGTAATTACATGTTGTAAATGACACTTGCAGTCTATTGGGTATAGCACTTTTTTTGGCTATATCCCATGTTTTCAGTATATCCGCTACATTATCTGACTGTGAGTAAAAATGAGGTCATATTTTACTAGCATGTGGAAATAGGACCTCATCCTGATGCTACAAGCTCCATAGTGATCATTTTTGGATATAAACTAGCAATATTTACTTCTTTTTTTTTTTTTTTTTTTTTTTTAAACAAGTTTATTATTATTATTATTATTATTATTATTATTATTATTATTATTATTTTTAAATTAACAGCATGTCATGCCCTTATTTAGGACCCTTTTAGTAAAATAGGTTTTCTTATTACTATTATTTAATGTTTCTATTTACCTAGATAGAATATTCCCCGCTACTAAACTATTGCGTATCTTTACATAATGTCCTTTCCCTTCAAATGTATTATTAACTAAAACAACCTGCAATCCCAGATTCTGAGTTAATGAAACTTTACTAGAATCCTTCATTATAAGGCTTCTCACACATGGGCGTTACCTTTAAGCATGTTACATGCATTCCTAAGCCTATAAAATACATGTTATAGCTGATGGTCCTATCGGTAATGCAATTTAATGGACCTGTACAGACGTTTTCAGACAGATTTGGTTCCTGCAGCATTCAGAATTAATAACATTTGGTAAAATGCCATACAGTTCTGTGAGAATGCTCATTAGGTACCTACAGTGCAGAGCATCTGAGATATTAATTAACACACTTTATGCTTTGTTAATGCGGGAACAAAGTACAAGATTTTATCTGGGCTTTTAACTAATACAACGCCTGTGCGCCAGACGAAGCCTCAAGTCATTTTCAGATATTAAGTGTGACCTCACAGCAGCCTGCGGTATTAAATAGGAGTCAGGCTTTCAGTGACTGGCATATTGTTTCTAGTTGGTTTTAGAAATATAGGGTACTTGTCAAACATCTTTGCATAGAACAATATTATTCTGTTCATACATATCATTCTTAATAAGTAAAATGTTTTCTCTAACGTCCTTGTGGATGCTGGGGGACTCCGTAAGGACCATGGGGATAGACGGGCTCCGCAGGAGACATGGGCACTTAAAGAAAGAATTTAGGTTCTGGTGTGCACTGGCTCCTCCCTCTATGCCCCTCCTCCAGACCTCAGTTTGATACTTTGCCCAGACGAGCTGGGTGCTTTTCAGTGAGCTCTCCTAAGTTCGCTGAGAGAAAGATATTTTGTTAGTTTTTTTTATTTTCAGGGAGCTCTGCTGGCAACAGACTCCCTGCATCGTGGGACAGGGGGGAGAGAAGCAGCCCTACTCTCTGAAGCTAGGTCCTGCTTCTTAGGCTACTGGACACCATTAGCTCCAGAGGGATCGTACACAGGATCTCACCCTCGTCGTCCGATCCCAGAGCTGCGCCGCCGTCCCCCTCGCAGAGCCGGAAGACAGAAGCCGGGTGAGTATGAGAAGCAAGAAGACTTCAAATCGGCGGCAGAAGACTCCGTTCTTCACTGAGGTAACGCACAGCACTGCAGCTGTGCGCCATTGCTCCCACACACCTCACATACTCCGGTCACTGTAAGGGTGCAGGGCGCAGGAGGGGGCGCCCAGGGCAGCATTTGGATCCTCTTTTTGGCAAAAGTAAACATATATACAGTTGGGCACTGTATATATGTATGAGCCCCCGCCAAGAAAATGCATATTTAAGCGGGACAGAAGCCTGCCGTCGAGGGGGCGGGGCTTCTTCCTCAGCACTCACTAGCGCCATTTTTTTCTCCACAGCTCCGCTGAGAGGAAGCTCCCCAGGCTCTCCCCTGCAGATTCACGGTAGAAGAGGGTAAAAAGAGAGGGGGGGGGGGGGGGGGGGGGCACATAAATTGGGCGCAAAAACACAATATAAACAGCAGCTACTGGGTTAACATTAAGTTACTGTGTTATTCCTGGGTTATGGCGCTGGGGTGTGTGCTGGCATACTCTCTCTCTCTCTCTCTCTCTCTCTCTCTCTCTCTCTCTCTCTCTCTCTCTCTCTCTCTCTCTCTCTCTCCAAAGGGCCTTGTGGGGGAACTGTCTTCAAAAAGGGCATTCCCTGTGTGTGTGGTGTGTCGGTACGCTTGTGTCGACATGTCTGATGAGGAAGGCTATGTGGAAGCAGAGCGGGGAGCAAGTGAATGTGGTGTCTCCGCCGACGGCGCCGACACCTGATTGGATGGATATGTGGAAGGTTTTAAATGATAATGTTAATTCCTTGCATAAGAGGTTAGATAAAGCTGAAGCCTCAGGACAGTCAGGGTCCCAACCCGTGCCTGATCCTATGTCGCAGAGGCCGTCAGGGTCTCAGAAGCGCCCACTATCCCAAATTGTTGACAGATACCGACATGAATTCTGACTCCAGTGTCGATGACGATGATGCAAAGTTACAGCCAAAGTTGGCTAAATCACTCCGATATATATGATTATAGCAATTAAGGATGTTTTGCACATCACAGAGGAAACCCCTGTCCCTGACACAAAGGTTTATATGTATAAGGGAAAGAAACCTGAGGTAACTTTTCCCCCCTCACACGAACTGAATGAGTTATGTGAAAAAGCTTGGGAATCTCCAGATAAAAAAAACTGCAGATTTCCAAACGGATTCTTATGGCGTATCCTTTCCCGCCAACGGACAGGTTACGATGGGAATCCTCCCCTAGGGTGGACAAAGCTTTAACACACTTACCCAAAAAGGTAGCCCTGCCGTCCCAGGATACGGCTACCCTCAAGGATGCTGCTGATCGCAAACAGGAGGGTACCATGAAGTCCATTTATACACATTCAGGTACCTTGCTCAGACCGGCAATCGCGTCGGCCTGGGTCTGTAGTGCAGTAGCGGCATGGACTTATACCTTATCAGAGGAGTTGGATACCCTAGATAGGGATACTGTTTTATTGACCCTGGGGCATATTAAAGACGCTGTCCTTTATATGAGAGATGCTCAAAGAGACAGTCTACTGGGTTCTAGAATAAATGCTATGTCAATTTCTGCCAGAAGGGTCCTGTGGACTCGGCAATGGACAGGTGATGCCGACTCAAAAAGGCATATGGAGGTTTTACCTTAAAAGGGTGAGGAATTGTTTGGGGAGGGTCTCTCGGACCTGGTCTCCACAGCTACTGCTGGAAAGTCAAATTTTTTGCCATATGTTTCCTCACAGCCTAAGAGAGCACCGTATTATCAAATGCAGTCCTTTCGATCACAGAAAAACAAGAAAGTCCGAGGTGCGTCCTTTTCTTGCCAGAGGCAGGGGCAGAGGAAAGAAGCTGCACAACGCAGCTAGCTCCCAGAAACAGAAGTCCTCCCCGGCCTCTACAAAATCCGCCGCATGACGCTGGGGCTCCACAAGCGGGGCTAGGCCCGGTGGGGGTGCGTCTTCGAAATTTCAGCCACAAGTGGATTCACTCCCAGTTGGATCCCTGGGCAATAGAGATTGTGTCTCAGGGATACAAGCTGGAATTCGAGGAAATGCCACCTCACCGATACCTCAAGTCGGCCCTGCCAGCTTCCCCCACGAGAGGGAAATAGTGTTAACTGCAATTCACAAATTGTATCTTCAACAGCTGGTGGTCAAGGTTCCCCTCCTCCAACAAGGAAGGGGTTATTATTCGACCATGTTTGTAGCCCCGAAACCGGACGGTTCGGTCAGACCCATATTGAATTTAAAATCCCTGAACATATACCTGAAAAGGTTCAAGATGGAATCGATGAGAGCGGTCATCGCAAGCCTGGAAGGGGGGGATTTTATGGTGTGTCTGGACGTAAAGGATGCATACCTTCATGTCCCCATTTATCCACCTCATCAGGCGTACCTCAGATTTGTGGTACAGGATTGTCATTACCAATTTCAGACGTTGCCGTTTGGTCTCTCCACGGCACCGAGAATATTTACCAAGGTAATGGCGGAAATGATGGTACTCCTGCGGAAGCAAGGAGTCACAATTATCCCATACTTGGACGATCTCATAAAAGCGAGATCAAGAGAGCAGTTGCTGATCAGTGTAGCACTTTCTCTGGAAGTGTTACGGCAACACGGCTGGATTCTAAATATTCCAAAGTCGCAGTTGGTTCCTACGACTCGTCTGCCTTTCCTGGGCATGATTCTAGACACCGACCAGAAAAGGGTTTATCTCCCGATGGAGTAAACTCAGGAACTCATGACACTGGTCAGGAACCTATTAAAACCAAAACAGGTGTCAGTGCATCACTGCACTCGGGTCCTGGGAAAGATGGTGGCATCATACGAGGCCATTCCCTTCGGCAGGTTCCATGCGAGGACCTTTCAATGGGACTTACTGGACAAGTGGTCCGGATCACATCTTCAGATGCATCGGTTAATCACCCTATCCCCCAGGGCCAGGGTGTCACTCCTGTGGTGGCTACAGAGCGCTCACCTTCTCGAGGGCCGCAGATTCGGCATTCAGGACTGGGTCCTGGTGACCACGGACGCAAGCCTCCGAGGTTGGGGTGCAGTCACACAAGGAAGATATTTCCAAGGTCTTTGGTCAAGTCAAGAGACTTGCCTTCACATCAGCATCCTGGAATTAAGGGCCATATACAACGCCCTACGTCAAGCGGAGACCCTGCTTCGCGACCAACCGGTTCTGATTCAGTCAGACAACATCACCGCAGTAGCTCATGTAAACCGTCAAGGCGGCACAAGGAGTGGCGATGGCGGAAGCCACCAAGATTCTTCGCTGGGCGTAGAATCACGTAAGCGCACTGTCAGCAGTGTTCATCCCGGGAGTGGACAACTGGGAAGCAGACTTCCTCAGCAGACACGACCTACACCCGGGAGAGTGGGGACTTCATCAGGAAGTCTTCGCACAGATTACAAGTCGGTGGGAACTGCCACAGGTGGACATGATGGCATCCCGCCTCAACAAAAAGCTACAGAGGTATTGCGCCAGGTCAAGAGACCCTCAGGCGATAGCTGTAGACGCCCTGGTGACACCGTGGGTGTTCCAGTCGGTCTATGTATTTCCTCCTCTTCCTCTCATACCCAAGGTACTGCGGATAATAAGAAAAAGAGGAATGAGAACAATACTCATTGTTCCAGATTGGCCACAAAGTACTTGGTATCCAGATCTGCAAGAAATGCTCACAGAGGACCCGTGGCCTCTTCATTTAAGACAGGACTTGTTGCAACAGGGGCCCTGTCTGTTCCAAGACTTACCGCGGCTGCGTTTGACGGCATGGCGGTTGAACGCCGGATCCTAGCAGAGAAAGGCATTCCGGATGAGGTCATTCCTACACTGATAAAGGCTAGGAAGGACGTGACAGCTCAACATTATCACCGTATATGGCGAAAATATGTTGCTTGGTGTGAGGCCAGGAATGCTCCTATGGAGGAATTCCAGCTGGGCCGTTTCCTTCACTTCCTACAGTCCGGAGTGAATTTGGGTCTAAAATTGGGTTCCATTAAGGTCCAGATTTCGGCCCTATCCATTTTCTTTCAAAAAGAGTTGGCTTCTCTGCCTGAAGTTCAGACGTTTGTAAAGGGAGTGCTGCATATTCAACCCCCTTTTGTGCCTCCAGTGGCACCTTGGGATCTTAACGTGGTGTTGAGTTTCCTGAAATCCCACTGGTTTGAACCACTCAAAACTGTGGAGTTGAAATATCTCACGTGGAAGGTGGTCATGCTATTAGCCTTGGCTTCGGCTAGGCGTGTGTCAGAGTTGGCGGCTTTGTCACATAAAAGCCCCTATCTGGTTTTCCATGCGGATAGAGCAGAATTGCGGACCCGTCCACAATTCCTACCGAAAGTGGTTTCATCCTTTCATATAAACCAACCTATTGTGGTGCCTGGGGCACCTACTGACTTGGAGGATTCCGAGTTACTTGATGTGGTCAGGGCTTTGAAGGTTTATGTAGCCAGAACGGCTAGGGTCAGGAAAACAGAGTTTTTGTTTATCCTGTATGCTTCCAACAAGCTTGGTGCTCCTGCTTCAAAGCAAACTATTGCTCGCTGGATCTGTAACACGATTCAGCAGGCTCATTCTGCGGCTGGATTGCCGCTGCCAAAATCAGTTAAGGCCCATTCCACTAGGAAGGTGGGCTCTTCTTGGGCGGCTGCCCGAGGGGTCTCGGCATTACAGCTTTGCCGAGCGGCTACTTGATCAGGTTCAAACACTTTTTTGCAAAGTTCTACAAGTTTGATACCCTAGCTGAGGAGGACCTTGTGTTTGCTCAATCGGTGCTGCAGAGTCATCCGCACTCTCCCGCCCGTTTGGGAGCTTTGGTATAATCCCCATGGTCCTTACGGAGTCCCCAGCATCCACTAGGACGTTAGAGAAAATAGGATTTCTCTAACGTCCTAGTGGATGCTGGGGACTCCGAAAGGACCATGGGGAATAGCGGCTCCGCAGGAGACTGGGCACAAAAGTAAAAAGCTTTAGGACTACCTGGTGTGCACTGGCCCCTCCCCCTATGACCCTCCTCCAAGCCTCAGTTAGATTTTTGTGCCCGAACGAGACGGGTGCAGGCTAAGGGGCTCTCCTGAGCTGCTTAGTGTAAAAGTTTAAAGTAGGTTTTTTATTTTCAGTGAGACCTGCTGGCAACAGGCTGACTGCACAGAGGGACTAAGGGGAGAAGAAGCGAACTCACCTGCGTGCAGAGTGGATTGGGCTTCTTAGGCTACTGGACATTAGCTCCAGAGGGACGATCACAGGCCCAGCCATGGATGGGTCCCGGAGCCGCGCCGCCGGCCCCCTTACCGAGCCAGAAGAGTGAAGAGGTCCGGAAAATCGGCGGCAGAAGACGTCCTGTCTTCAATAAGGTAGCGCACCGCACCGCAGCTGTGCGCCATTGCTCTCAGCACACTTCACACTCCGGTCACTGAGGGTGCAGGGCGCTGGGGGGGGCGCCCTGAGACGCAATAAAAAACCTTTTTTTGGCAAAAAAAATACATCACATATAGCTCCTGGGCTATATGGATGCATTTAACCCCTGCCAATTTTTCCATTAAAAAGCGGGAGAAAGGCCGCCGAGAAGGGGGCGGAGCCTATCTCCTCAGCACACTGGCGCCATTTTTTCCTCACAGCTCCGTTGGAGGAAGGCTCCCTGACTCTCCCCTGCAGTCCTGCACTACAGAAACAGGGTAAAACAAGAGAGGGGGGCACTAAATTGGCATATTAATATATACAGCAGCTATATTAGGGAAAAACACTTATATAAGGTTATCCCTGTGTATATATATAGCGCTCTGGTGTGTGCTGGCAAACTCTCCCTCTGTCTCCCCAAAGGGCTAGTGGGGTCCTGTCCTCTATCAGAGCATTCCCTGTGTGTGTGCTGTGTGTCGGTACGCTGTGTCGACATGTATGAGGAGGAAAATGGTGTGGAGGCGGAGCAATTGCCTGTGTTAGTGATGTCACCCCCTAGGGAGTCGACACCTGACTGGATGGTCTTATGGAAAGAATTACGTGATAGTGTCGGCACTTTACAAAAGACTGTTGACGACATGAGACAGCCGGCAAATCAGTTAATACCTGTACAGGCGTCTCAAACACCGTCAGGGGCTATAAAACGCCCGTTACCTCAGGTCGATACAGACACGGACACTGACTCCAGTGTCGACGGTGAGGAAACAAACGTATTTTCCAGTAGGGCCACACGTTACATGATCACGGCAATGAAGGAGGTTTTGAACATTTCTGATACTACAAGTACCACAAAAAAGGGTATTATGTGGGGTGTGAAAACTACCCGTAGTTTTTCCCGAATCAGATGAATTAAATGAGGTGTGTGATGAAGCGTGGGTTTCCCCCGATAAAAAAACTGCTAATTTCTAAAAAATTATTGGCATTATACCCTTTCCCGCCAGAGGTTAGGGCGCGTTGGGAAACACCCCCTAGAGTGGATAAGGCGCTCACACGCTTATCAAAACAAGTGGCGTTACAGTCTCCTGATACGGCCGCCCTCAAGGAACCAGCTGATAGGAAGCTGGAAAATATCCTAAAAAGTATATACACACATACTGGTATTATACTGCGACCAGCAATCGCATCAGCCTGGATGTGCAGTGCTGGGGTGGCTTGGTCGGATTCCCTGACTGAAAATATTGATACCCTGGACAGGGACAATATATTATTGACTATAGAGCATTTAAAGGATGCATTTCTATATATGCGTGATGCACAGAGGGATATTTGCACTCTGGCATCAAGAGTAAGTGCGATGTCCATTTCTGCCAGAAGAGGGTTATGGACGCGACAGTGGTCAGGTGATGCGGATTCCAAACGGCATATGGAAGTATTGCCGTATAAAGGGGAGGAGTTATTTGGGGTTGGTCTATCGGACCTGGTGGCCACGGCAACGGCTGGGAAATCCACCTTTTTACCCCAAGTCACCTCGCAGCAGAAAAAGATACCGTCTTTTCAGGCTCAGTCTTTTCGTCCCCATAAGGGCAAGCGGGCAAAAGGCCACTCATATCTGCCCCGGGGCAGAGGAAGGGGAAAAAGACTGCAGCAGACAGCCTCTTCCCACGAACAGAAGCCCTCCCCCGCTTCTGCCAAGTCCTCAGCATGACGCTGGGGCCTTACAAGCGGACTCAGGCACGGTGGGGGCCCGTCTCAAGAATTTCAGCGCGCAGTGGGCTCACTCGCAAGTGGACCCCTGGATCCTGCAGGTAGTATCTCAGGGGTACAAATTGGAATTCGAGACGTCTCCCCCTCGCCGGTTCCTGAAGTCTGCTTTACCAACGTCTCCCCCCCGACAGGGAGGCGGTATTGGAAGCCATTCACAAGCTGTATTCCCAGCAAGTGATAATCAAGGTACCCCTCCTACAACAGGGAAAGGGGTATTATTCCACGCTGTTTGTGGTTCCGAAGCCGGACGGCTCGGTGAGACCCATTTTAAATCTGAAATCCTTGAACACTAACCTAAAAAGGTTCCAGTTCAAGATGGAGTAACTCAGAGCAGTGATAGCGAACCTGGAAGAAGGGGACTATATGGTGTCTCTGGACATCAAGGATGCTTACCTCCATGTCCCAATTTGCCCTTCTCACAAAGGGTACCTCAGGTTTGTGGTACAGAACTGTCACTATCAGTTTCAGACGCTGCCGTTTGGATTGTCCACGGCACCCCGGGTCTTTACCAAGGTAATGGCCGAAATGATGATTCTTCTTCGAAGAAAAGGCGTCTCAATTATCCCTTACTTGGACGATCTCCTGATAAGGGCAAGGTCCAGAGAACAGTTGGAGGTCGGAGTAGCACTATCTCAAGTAGTACTACGACAGCACGGATGGATTCTAAATATTCCAAAATCGCAGCTGATTCCGACGACACGTCTGCTGTTCCTAGGAATGATTCTGGACACAGTACAGAAAAAGGTGTTTCTCCCGGAAGAGAAAGCCAGGGAGTTATCCGACCTAGTCAGGAACCTCCTAAGACCAGGCCAAGTGTCAGTACATCAATGCACAAGGGTCCTGGGAAAGATGGTGGCTTCTTACGAAGCGATTCCATTCGGCAGATTCCACGCAAGAACTTTTCAGTGGGATTTGCTGGACAAATGGTCCGGATCGCATCTTCAAATGCATCAGCGGATAACCCTGTCTCCAAGGACAAGGGTGTCTCTCCTGTGGTGGTTACAGAGTGCTCATCTCCTAGAGGGCCGCAGATTCGGCATTCAGGATTGGGTCCTGGTGACCACGGATGCCAGCCTGAGGGGCTGGGGAGCAGTCACACAGGGAAGAAATTTCCAGGGCTTGTGGTCAAGCATGGAAACGTCACTTCACATAAATATCCTGGAACTCGGGGCCATTTACAATGCCCTAAGTCAGGCAAGACCTCTGCTTCAGGGTCAGCCGGTGTTGATCCAGTCGGACAACATCACGGCAGTCGCCCACGTAAACAGACAGGGCGGCACAAGAAGCAGGAGGGCAATGACGGAAGTGTCAAGGATTCTTCGCTGGGCGGAAAATCATGTGATAGCACTGTCAGCAGTGTTCATTCCGGGAGTGGACAACTGGGAAGCAGACTTCCTCAGCAGACACTATCTTCACCCGGGGGAGTGGGGACTTCACCCAGAAGTCTTCCACATGATTGTGAACCGTTGGGAAAAACCAAAGGTGGACATGATGGCGTCCCGCCTCAACAAAAAACTGGACAGATATTGCGCCAGGTCAAGGGACCCTCAGGCAATAGCTGTGGACGCTCTGGTAACACCGTGGGTGTACCAGTCAGTGTATGTGTTCCCTCCTCTTCCTCTCATACCAAAAGTACTGAGAATCATAAGAAGGAGAGGAGTAAAGACTATACTCGTGACTCCGGATTGGCCAAGAAGGACTTGGTACCCGGAAATTCAAGAGATGCTCACGGAAGACCCGTGGCCTCTACCTCTAAGAAAGGACCTGCTCCAGCAGGGACCATGTCTGTTCCAAGACTTACCGCGGCTGCGTTTGACGGCATGGCGGTTGAACGCCGGATCCTGAAGGAAAAAGGCATTCCGGATGAAGTCATCCCTACCCTGATCAAAGCCAGGAAGGATGTGACCGTACAACATTATCACCGTATTTGGCGAAAATATGTTGCGTGGTGCGAGGCCAGGAAGGCCCCTACAGAGGAATTTCAACTGGGTCGATTCCTGCATTTCCTGCAAACAGGACTGTCTATGGGCCTAAAATTAGGGTCCATTAAGGTTCAAATTTCGGCCCTGTCAATATTCTTCCAAAAAGAACTAGCTTCTGTTCCTGAAGTTCAGACGTTTGTCAAGGGAGTACTGCATATACAGCCTCCTTTTGTGCCTCCAGTGGCACCTTGGGATCTCAATGTAGTTTTGGGATTCCTAAAATCACATTGGTTTGAACCACTCACCACTGTGGACTTAAAATATCTCACATGGAAAGTGGTAATGCTGTTAGCCCTGGCTTCAGCCAGGCGTGTTTCAGAATTGGCGGCTTTATCCTATAAAAGCCCTTACCTAATTTTTTCATACGGACAGGGCAGAATTGAGGACTCGTCCTCAATTTCTCCCTAAGGTGGTTTCAGCATTTCACTTAAACCAGCCTATTGTGATGCCTGCGGCTACTAGGGACTTGGAGGATTCCAAGTTGCTGGACGTAGTCAGGGTAAGTCAGGTCCCTGAAAATATATGTTTCCAGGACGGCTGGAGTCAGTCAGAAAATCTGACTCGCTGTTTATCCTGTATGCACCCAACAAGCTGGGTGCTCCTGCTTCTAAGCAGACGATTGCTCGTTGGATTTGTAGTACAATTCAGCTTGCACATTCTGTGGCAGGCCTGCCACAGCCAAAATCTGTAAAAGCCCATTCCACACGGAAAGTGGGCTCATCTTGGGCGGCTGCCCGAGGGGTCTCGGCTTTACAACTTTGCCGAGCTGCTACTTGGTCAGGGGCAAACACGTTTGCTAAATTCTACAAATTTGATACCCTGGCTGAGGAGGACCTGGAGTCTCTCATTCGGTGCTGCAGAGTCATCCGCACTCTCCCGCCCGTTTGGGAGCTTTGGTATAATCCCCATGGTCCTTTCGGAGTCCCCAGCATCCACTAGGACGTTAGAGAAAATAAGAATTTACTTACCGATAATTCTATTTCTCATAGTCCGTAGTGGATGCTGGGCGCCCATCCCAAGTGCGGATTGTCTGCATTACTTGTACATAGTTATTGTTACAAAAATCGGGTTATTGTTGTGAGCCATCTTTTCAGAGGCTCCTTCTGTTATCATGCTGTTAACTGGGTTCAGATCACAAGTTGTACGGTGTGATTGGTGTGGCTGGTATGAGTCTTACCCGGGATTCAAAATCCTTCCTTATTGTGTACGCTCGTCCGGGCACAGTATCCTGAGGCTTGGAGGAGGGTCATAGGGGGAGGGGCCAGTGCACACCAGGTAGTCCTAAAGCTTTTTACTTTTGTGCCCAGTCTCCTGCGGAGCCGCTATTCCCCATGGTCCTTTCGGAGTCCCCAGCATCCACTACGGACTATGAGAAACAGAATTATCGGTAAGTAAATTCTTATTTTTACTTACCGGTAAATCTATTTCTCGTAGTCCGTAGTGGATGCTGGGCGCCCATCCCAAGTGCGGACTTCTTCTGCAATACTTGTATATAGTTATTGCTTCAATAAGGGTTATGTTATAGTTGCATCAGGGTTGGACCTGATGCTCTGTTTTTTGTCATACTGTTAACTGGTTATCACATGTTATACGGTGTGATTGGTGTGGCTGGTATGAATCTTTCCCTGGATTACCAAAATCCTTTCCTTGTACTGTCAGCTCTTCTGGGCACAGTTTCACTAACTGAGGTCTGGAGGAGGGGCATAGAGGGAGGAGCCAGTGCACACCAGAACCTAAATTCTTTCTTAAAGTGCCCATGTCTCCTGCGGAGCCCGTCTATCCCCGCGGTCCTTACGGAGTCCCCAGCATCCACTACGGACTACGAGAAATAGATTTACCGGTAAGTAAAATCCTATTATTCTGTTTAGTGATTTAAAATAAAAGTTGATTTGTTAATATTGCACTTCTTAGATTATTAGCAATGGATGGATCAGTTTCTATGCTGTAAATATTATAGATTATTTCTCTTACGTCCTAGAGGATACTGGGGTCCATTTAGTACCATGGGGTATATACGGGTCCACTAGGAGCCATGGGCACTTTAAGAATTTGAGTGTGGGCTGGCTCCTCCCCTCTATGCCCCTCCTGTTATATATGTTTGTGTGGAAAGGTACCCAAAATGACCTTATACAGTTTTTTTTGAAGTTCTTAATTCCAATGATTTTAATATTAAAATCTCTTTTAATTGGAGCAGAAAAGAAATATCTTTTTTAGATTTGTGCATTTATACAAAAGAAGGCACTCTACAAACTAAAACATATAAGAAAACCACTGATTCGAATAGTTACATAGATAAATGCAGTCTTCACCGTAAGAACTGGCTCGACGGTATACCGTACGGGCAGTTCTTGAGGGTTAGACTGTTAGGTTCCTGGTGCTCAGAACAAGGGAGATGTTATGAAGTGAGTCCAGAGCACAAGGACGTAATACTGGATTTGGTGAAATGGAACGGGAATAGCCCCTGGCACCCTACCTCCGTTGTTTTACCCGTGTTGTCAATTCACGCTTGCAGGACTATGGTTTCTTGGGCCCATGGCAGCCGGGTTTGAAGGGCGGATTAGGTCTGCCCAACTCCGATGCCCCCTCAGGTCTTAAAGAGAGACAAAGCGTGAACTGAGACAGGGTAATAACAAGGGGCCCTCTAACTGAAACAACCAAAGCCAGGGGCTACTAACTAGGCTAAAACTAAATGTATGTGCGGCTTGCCGCCAAAGGAAAAGAACAACAAAGGAAATGCTGACCACACGCCGACACAATACTTTTGTGTACCGGCGGTGACAGCAAAAGCAGAACCCTCTGCAAAACACCAGTGACAGATACAACCAAGGAATACAGCGGCCTAGGCCGACGGATGCGGCAAAGCCGCTACTCACGGAACCGGTACAAATACTGGCAAACGGACAGGAACCCCCAATGCTGCCGACACAGACTCTCAGAACTGGAGGACAGGCAGAATCCCAAACGACAGACCGGTGGACACCAAGAAGCCAGAAACTCGACCAGGCATAGGCAAAGCCACAGGACTTCTGGACAGGAACGCTTCACGGCAGGACACGGGATCAGACACAGGAACTGACACAGGAATCGACACAGGAAGCAGCTAGAGAGACACTGCTAGACAGGAGCTCAGGAACTGGCAGGAACAAGCTCAGAACTCAAGCACTCTGGAAGACTGGAAACCTAGAAATATCACCAGCGTCTGTGAATTGCACTGAGCCAGCATATAACAGAGAGGCCTAATTAATTATGTCGTGCAGCTGCCCTGTTGCATGACTCCAAACTGACAAGATGCAATTCGCAGACAGGTGAGACCAACCACATGGAAACGGGCTGCAATTACACAGACTCACCACTGACAGCAAACAAATATCTTCTAAACCAGAGCAAAAGAAAATCCTGGCCTGCAAGAGAACTATAAACATAAAATAGGAATGAACCACTACCTGTGGTTCATAACAGTATCCTCTCCTTAAGGGTGAGCTCCGAGCACCCCATGACACCCACGGGGAACATAAACACAAGTATAACATAAAATACATAACCAAAATGAAACATAGGAATGAGTCACCGCCGTGGCTCATAACATAGACGCAACTGTACAGAAACTGCTGTCTGTGAATTACAGATGGAAGAAATGGGTGATTTGTTTATAGAAAAAGGTTATAACAAAGACTCTATAGAAAAAGCTAAAATGAAAGCCTTGAATATTGACAGACAGAGCCTTTTAAATAGGAAATCAAAGGAAAAGAATAACGACAGTGTCAATTGGACGTTCATTAGTGGATATAATTCCCATCATAAAGAAATTGAATCCATATTCAGAAAAAATTGGAAACTTTTGAAACAGGATCCAATTATTGGTTCTAAAATTCCAGCAAAACCAAGTTTTATATATAGACGTGCTCGATCGCTTAAAGATAAACTTGTGAATAGTGCAATTGAGGAGGTGAAAAGAACGAGTATTAGAACTGTCGGTTTCCACAGATGTGGTTTATGCACTATATGTAGACTGGTGAAAGGACCAAGTAAAATAAAAGAGTTCTGTGTTAAAGACAATACCTACCCGATAAAAGAATTTCTTACCTGCAATTCGAAAAATGTGGTTTACGGACTTGAGTGCCAATGTGGTCTAGTTTATATAGGGAAGACCAGAAATTTAAAAACAAGATTGGCGGAACACACCTATAATAATAGAAAAGGTCTAGATAGCCACACTGTATCTTCACATTTTAAGAAAGTTCATAAATGTAACCCAGCCGCCATTAAAGCCTTCTGGGGTATAGAAGGGGTCACTTCATATTGGAGAAATAAAGATATTGAGGGCAAATTAGCTAAATCTGAAATGAAGTGGATTTTTAAACTTAAAACCCTAACCCCAGAAGGTCTAAATGGGGATTTTGAATTAAAATGGTTTTTATAGTTTTTTTAATTTTTGCTCCAGTAATATTTTTAATTTTTATTTATTTTATATCTCTTGCATTGTTTACAAATATGTCTCTCATACCTTTTGGTATATTTGAATATATGTAATTTTAATATACCTATTTCGGTTTTTTTAATTACATGTCATATTTATGGACTTATTTGGACTAAAGAGGATCCTTTTTAAGCTATGGAATTGGGTATTTGGGACTCTATTCTGCGGACCCACCCGATAAAATACGTATGGGATTTCCGGACATCGTAGGTGGAACGCACTGTCAATTTCCGGATGTCGATGGTGGAACGTATAGTGACTTCCGTTTCCGGTTAGCGGAACTTCCGGTGACGGAGTTTCCTGCTGACGATCTTGGGCGATGGTGGAACGCATAGTGACTTCCGGTTCCGGTCAGCGGAACTTCCGGCGACGGAGTTTCCTGCTGACTATTTTGGGCGGGAAAGAATCGCCCCATGTGTATTCTGTTTAGCTAATTATGTTATGGTATAAATGTCTGTGCTTCCCATTCACCATTATGCTCCTGACGAAGGACCGCAGCAGTCCGAAACGCGTTGAGCAGTTGGTGAATTGGAACGGAGGGTGATCTGATCTGGGACGTCTAAGCTACCACGTTTTATGGTATCCGGAACCTGCAGTGCAGCCTTGAGACCATCCGAGGAGGTAGCTGACCACCAGTGACGACAGCACCCTGTTTTTTCCACTTGCAGTGGCTATATGCTTGTTTTATCTGTCAAAATTGTGAGTTTCCTGTGTTAAATAAATCCTTTGTCCCCCCTAAGTGGATCTGCACCATGATCTCTTTTTCTCTCTGTTTGAGTTAAGGAAATTGATTCACAGAACCAAAGGACATATGAATCACGGGACTTTGGGAACACGGAAATCTCCATACTATAATTTTATCTCACTCAGTCCATCCGGACACCTGTCTTTATGTAAGATTTTATTGATATTTCTGCGCCGATTAGACGAAAATTTCTGTTTGTATAACTTTGCAACATGCCATCCACAAACTGGTACAGACTCACGTCATTGTTCCAGTTCCACCTCATCAGCTAAACAAGGGGTACTAATTCCAACTTGTTTGTACTATCGAAACCGGACGGTTCGGTAAGACCCAATTTTGAACCTCAAGTTGTTGAACCTGTACTTGCGAGTGTTCAAATTCAAGATGGAGTCTCTGAGAGCGGTGATCTCCGGTCTGGAGGAGGGGGAATTCCTAGTGTCTCTGGATATCAAGGATGCGTATCTTCACATTCCGATCTGGCCACCTTATCAGGCTTATCTCCGTTTTGCACTGCAGGACTGTCACTACCAGTTTCAGGCCCTGCCAGTTGGCCTCTCCACGGCACCGACAGTGTTCGCCAAGGTGATGGCAGAGATGATGTTTCTACTCCGCAAACAGGGAGTGAATATAATGCCATACCTGGATGATCTCCTGATAAAAGCACAGTCCAGGGAAAGGTTGCTGGACAGCATTGCTCTCTCAGCCAAACTTCTGCAGGATCATGGGTGGATTCTGAATCTTCCGAAATCTCACCTAGAGCCAAAACGGAGGTTCCCATTCCTGGGAATTGATACTGGTTACAGAGTCGCAGAAGGTGTTCCTTCCATTGGAAAAGGCATTAGTAATCCAGTCGATGGTTCGGGATGTCCTGAAGCCAACCCGCATATCGGTGCATCTATGCATTCGCCTTCTGGGGAAAATGGTGGCCTCTTACAAGGCTCTTCAATACGGAAGGTTTCAGCCAAGACCCTTCCAGCTTGATCTTTTGGACAAATGATCCGGATCGCATCTTCCCATGCACCAGAGAATCTGTCGCCAAAAGCCAGGCTCGCCCTTCTGTGGTGGCTACATACTTCTCATCTCGTCGAGGGTCGGCGGTTCGGAATTCAGAACTGGATTCTGCTAACCACAGACGCAAGCCTCAGAGGTTGGGGTGCAGTTTCAAGGAAGATGGTCAAGTCAGGAAGTCATCCTTCCAATCAACATTCTGGAACTCTGGGCCATATACGCCCTTCTGCAGGCCTCACATCTTCTTCAATATCGGGCCATTCAGGTCCAGTTGGACAATGTGATGGCAGTGACGTACATAAACCGACAGGGCGGAACGAAAAGCAGAGCACCAATGTCAGAGGTGTCAAGAATTCTCCTCTGGGCAGAGAGAAACGCTGTGGCGTTGTCAGCGGTCTTCATTCCGGGAGTAGACAACTGGGAAGCCGACTTCCTCAGCAGACACGACCTGCACCCGGAAGTGTTCAGGTGCTTGACAAGTCGATGGGGATATCCACATATCGACATGAGGGCCTCTGGTCTCAACAAGAAGCTCAAGCGGTATTGTTCCAGGTCGAGAGACCCGCAGGCGGTGGTGGCCCTGACGACTACATGGGTCTATCAGATGGTGTACGTGTTTCCTCCACTTCCTCTGATACCAAGAATTATAAAGTGAATAAAAAGGTAAAAGGTTCAAGCATTTCTAATTGCTCCGGACTGGCCAAGATGGGCCTGGTACGCGGACCTTATGGAGATGCTCCTCGAAGAGCTGTGGCCAGTTTCTATGCTGTAAATATTAAAGATGATTTTATATACAGCTCAGTCTGACTTGTGATTACACAGCTAGGAGTAATACGTATATAGATTTCTATTACTAGGTACTGTGGATTTCAGCACAAAATTCACATTGGCTTTAACAAATTTCTTGAGCCGGGAATGTTTGTTGGTGATAAAGATTATGGGGGGAATTCAGTTAGCACCAGTAATTTACCACAGGCTAATTGAAGCAGGTGAGCTATTCAGTTGGCTCCGAAGGCAGCCTGCAGGCTGCAGTTAAGGGGGGGAAATAAATCCCCAATAAATAGCTTGGTTTCGTGTGCCACAAGCGTGTTAACCCATAGATCCAGGAACTTTATCCTGGATTCTATGGGTTAACACAGAAATTTACCAGGTGAGAAAAAGGGTCTCTAATTGAATAGCCCTGGATATTAAAGCCCGAGGCTACCACCCTTTTTCACATGTGGTAATTACATAATGTTTTAGGCATTAATTTACAAGCCACCAAACCATTCTTATCATATGTTTTTATAGTGATGCTTACCATGTTTCATTGTAATGACACGAGGATGTGTCTTAAATTGTGAAAATCTTCTATTCCTGGGTATATTTATTTTAAATAATAATAATAATAAAACCTTTATTTACAGAATGGTCTTCTCCAATAAGACTCAATAAGCTTTACAGGTGCCATGAAAAAAATAGCAGTTTAGATAAGATATGGAACGTAATATAGAAGTTTAGAGTTGCAAAAAAAACCAAACAGAAATATATTAAAATGTGGAAGCCATTTTGGGTCATTAGTTCAAATGATTATTAATTCTACCCACAAAAGATCCAGGTGAAGCAGTCATTTTAGATGTACAACATCGGATACTGCTGGGCATGACGGCCAATGCCTGAGAGATATGACACATAATGGATGGGATAGAAGTACTGGGCAACATAATATTAAGTGCTTTTATTTTAGTGGGTACACATTTGTATTTTTTTATTTTTTTTTATGCAGTTTTTTGGGGGGCGATGATTCACTAGCTAATAGTGAATCATCGCCCAAAAATGAGCCATATTTGATAAATGTGTGCATGCAGGACCTTTTTGCGGTAAACTCTGGACTGGTATAGCTTCAGTCACATTCAGAGTTAGGCTGGGTACGCATCAGGCCAACCGGCAGTCTTGCTGATGGCCATGACGAATTCCCTTTCTCCTGAACCATGCAAGGTTGCCGGCACACACTACCCAATGTAATGAACGACATCTCATTCTGTCCTTCATTACAATGCATTCGGTCGTGCACAATATCTTCTGGTTGGCCGCGCAGCACGGCTGACCAGAAGATGACGCATGTGACCCGCAGGAGCGCACGATCGAGCATACACACTAGGAAATAAGCACTATTTGTCGTTCCGATACTGGAAATTGTGCTGATATTGCTTTTAATATGTACCTAGCCTTAGTTGTGGGCGTACTCTGTCTCTAAGTAAACCATTCAACCAGATTGGCCAACCGTCATCAACCAACAGTCTGTAGGCTTGCCATGCTCCTTCAGAATACAATCCTATTGGGTTTGATTGTGTATGATGGAAAAGCTAATGTTGACTACCATTATTTCATTTGTTGGGGTTTTCATTGTACCCATAAGTGCAGGATTTTGTGTCTGCATCTGCTTTGTGTTACATTTGTGCGTCATGGCACCTTTTCATTGCACTTGTTGGACCTCAAAATCTTATTCTCTCCTACAGCCATTGTTGATATCTTGTATTTCTAGTTATTTCTCTATACAACAATGAATTTAGCTAGCCTTTGTCTTTTGTTTAGCCCATATAGCAGGCAATACAGTAATTCACTTGAAGGCTTATACTTTGCAAACTGCACTTTGAATGAGCTCTTTGTGTCACCGTGCAGCTGTGTAATTTGTCTCTTCAGTCATAGATGTGGCTCTGATACTCCCTGCTCTGTGGAAAGCCTTTATTGGTGCAGGAGTGGCCATCTTGGAATGTGAGCTGCATTCTTTTAAATCTTTTACAACTGAGATCTGTATAGATTAAGTATAAGATGCGCTGGCTCAATGTTATTAGGGCATTAAAACATAGACATGGTACAAACGCATGTAAAATTAAGACTTGTGGTCAAGAGAGTCACCCTCCTGGCATTTTAACAATCTGTAGAATTAGATCCACTTTAAAGGAATAGCAATACCAAATACATTCAAACATTCTGTCTCACCCCCATAGTTACACTCCTGTCTTTAAATAAAAAATGTAATTGTCTAGTGGGGATGTAGTCATGTGACCGCCACTCGGGAGCCCGGCGGTCACCATGCTGGCGCCGGAAACCCAAACGATCACAATGCCCCCTGCCGGAATGCCAAGACACAGGGTCTATATCCACTCATGGGTGTCCACGACACCCATAGAGAGGGAATAGAACCTGTGGCAAGTCACGAGCCCGCATGGGGCTCTGTTGCGCTTGGTCCATGCCCCCTTTCCGGTATTCTGCTGCCGGCATCCCACGGTCTGTCTGCTGACCGCCGGCAGCATGTTACTAACACGTCTTATGAACAGATGCCTAGTTTTATTATTTGTGTTTTAATGAATCAAATATTAAAGGGGGGATTTCAATTGTTTCTGGGTGCTCGCAGCTCCCATCTAAAGTGATGGAGCTATTAAATTTGTTTTCCGTTGGGTGAGAGTTCTGTGGACATCCATTATTGTTGCTCGCATCCTCCTTAGGTGGCGAACAGGAATATGCACAAAGTCTGGCTTTTGATTGCCCAAACTGCCGTTTTGTCAGCACGCCAACTCTTTGCACAGGTTTAGCTGCTTTGTGTCTAACCCGGTGCGTTTGAGCGTGATAAAGAATGGGTGCCAGCGGCACTTGCACTGATCTACAGAACAATTAAATATTGCTCATAGGTCGCCCAATACTAATGCTAAACAACCTGCATGTGGACTGGTTTTGAGGTCATGGAACCCCTAGGCACAACCAGTAATGACCACTTCTCACCTTCCAAGTTTATTATTTTCATTGGTTTTTATTTTTATTTTTTTGTATATTTAGCATGGCTGATTACTGTAGTGGTATTTCACGGGATGCGGTCAATTTACCTACAGTCAAAAGCCCGACGGTCAAAATACAGACAACCATTGACCGACGATCAAAATACCAACAAGGTCGAAATCCCAGCGTGGTCAAAATGCCGACATTTAAAATACCGACATTTAAAAAGTCAAAAAGTCAACGTGGTTTTTTTTTTTTTCACTGAAACAGACTTGTCCATACTTTACGTTCCCAGTGGTCCTCATCGGGGGAATGTAATAGTGTGCCGAGCGCAGCAAGCCATGCAAGGGGACACGGTACACTTATACGGTGCCTATGTCGACGTACACGCAAAAAAGGAAGGGTGATGTATAAACACAAGTTTATTTAATTTAAGATTTAAAAAATAAAATAAAATGATTTCTCTGTAACAAATGTTTTTGGCCTAGGGGTGCCGTGGGAAAAATTCTGATACTCTTGGGCGCTGTGATTCAAGAAAGTTTGGGAACCACTGGGCAATGATATGATAACATGACTCATCAGGCGAAACTTAATTCTTTTTGCCGCCTGTCATGTAACCCTCCGATCTCCCATCACTTTAGACGAGAGAATGGGCGTAATAAACAATTGAATTCCGCCCATCAATTTGTTTTGTGTAACATTGGATACTTGTTACTAAAGCCTTCATTCTCTATTACATGTAGGGGTCAGTTAATTGGCTTTTGCTAAAATGGATCCAAGAGTGTGGGTGTGTTACAGAATTTAGGGGAAGGTTTATCAAAGTTTGGCGATAGATATTGGGATCTATTCATAAAGCAGTGAAAAGTGGAGAAGTTGCCCATGGCAATCAATCAGCTGCTTTGTATAATTTTATAGTATGCAAATTATAAATGTTACATCAATGCTGATTGGTTGCCATAGGCAACTTCTCCACTGGCTCACATTTCCTCTCTTTTCATTGCTTAATGAATAGACCAATTGTACCAACAAATCAGCACCTGACATTTTTTTACACAGCCTGTAAAATTAGTAAGCTGATTGGTTAGTACTTTATCTCTCTCCAAGTTTTGTTATGTCTCCCCCTAAGATTGTAAGCTCCAGTGGAGCAGGGACTGATGTGATTGATTACATACACAACATATACTGTAGTGCTATATACATAAACATGGGATGAAGGATTTGCAGTGTTTCCTGAATCCACCCTTCCATTTTATCACAACTAGTGGTTTTTAGTGTTAGACTGCAGACCGACTCATAAATTGAGCATAAAACTGGGCACAGCATCAGTATGTATGTGCAACCTGATTTGTACTGTCCCATATAACTAGCAATAGTGTATGTAAACCACCTGTCATTTTTACTAATCTGATATCTAGTAGCAATTAATGCTATGTAGAGTACGAGAGCACAATATAAACTGCTCTAGTATAAACTATAATCTTTGTATAAAACATAATACATTTTATTTTTCTAATCCACAAGGTTATTTTCCACAACTTGTGTTCTATAGTAGCTGTGGCGTGGTAAAACAAATACATCCTATAGTGAATATTATGATTGACTACACGAAAGTCAAGAAGAAACCAAATATATAGAACACTTCTAATATCTGCTATCTGATTGCAGTATCTCATTGCACCATGTTAAATTGAGTGGTATTCATGTGACTGGCGGTCGGGAGACCGACTGACACATGACCTCCACCGACATCCCGCCCCCTCACTATCCCGATGGTCGGCATGCCGACCAACAGGGACTATTTACACTCGTGGGTGTCCACCGAGCCCGCACATTGGCAAGCGCAGCGAGCCCGCAAGGGGCTTGCTGCACTCGCCCCCCCTGCCGGGATCCCGGCGTGGGTATACTGACCAGCGGTCTCCTGACCGCCGGTCAGACATACTACACCCGTTATATCCACGTTCTCTTCACCTTTACATTATGCTCCATTTCTCTAACGTCCTAGTGGATGCTGGGGACTCCGTAAGGACCATGGGGATAGACGGGCTCCGCAGGAGACATGGGCACTTTAAGAAAGAATTTAGGCTCTGGTGTGCTCTGGCTCCTCCCTCTATGCCCCTCCTCCAGACCTCAGTTTGATACTGTGCCCAGACGAGCTGGGTGCTTTTCAGTGAGCTCTCATGAATTTGCTGAGAGAAAGTATTTTGTTAGGTTTTTTATTTTCAGGGAGCTCTGCTGGCAACAGACTCCCTGCATCGTGGGACAGAGGGGAGAGAAGCAGCCCTACTCTCTGAAGCTAGGTCCTGCTTCTTAGGCTACTGGGCACCATTAGCTCCAGAGGGATCGTACGCAGGATCTCACCCTCGTCGTCCGATCCCAGAGCCGCTCCGCCGTCCCCCTCGCAGAGCCGGAAGACAGAAGCCGGGTGCGTATGAGAAGCAAAGAAGACTTCAAATCGGCGGCAGAAGACTCCGTTCTTCACTGAGGTAACGCACAGCATTGCAGCTGTGCGCCATTGCTCCCACACACCTCACATACTTCGGTCACTGTAAGGGTGCAGGGCGCAGGGGGGGCGCCCTGGGCAGCAATTGGGACCTCTTTGGCAAAAGTTTAGCATATATACAGTTGGGCACTGTATATATGTATGAGCCCCCGCCAAAAATTGTACATTTAAGCGGGACAGAAGCCCGCCGCTGAGGGGGCGGGGCTTCTTCCTCAGCACTCGCCAGCGCCATTTTTTCTCCACAGCTCCGCTGAGAGGAAGCTCCCCAGGCTCTCCCCTGCAGATACACGGTAGAAGAGGATAAAAAGAGAGGGTGGGGCACATAATTAGGCGCAAAAATCAATATAAACAGCAGCTACTGGGTTAACATTAAGTTGCTGTGTTATTCCTGGGGTTATAGCGCTGGGGAGTGTGCTGGCATTCTCTCTCTCTCTCTCTCTCTCTCTCTCTCTCTCTCTCTCTCTCTCCAAAGGGCCTTGTGGGGGAACTGTCTTCTAAAAAGGGCATTCCCTGTGTGTGTGGTGTGTCGGTACGCTTGTGTCGACATGTTTGACGAGGAAGGCTACGTGGAAGCAGAGCGGGAGCAAATGAATGTGGTGTCTCCGCCGTCGGCGCCGACACCTGATTGGATGGATATGTGGAAGGTTTTAAATGAGAATGTTAATTCCTTGCATAAAAGGTTAGAAAAAGCTGAAGCCTCAGGACAGTCGGGGTCCCAACCCGTGCCTGATCCTATGTCGCAGAGGCCGTCAGGGTCTCAGAAGCGCCCACTATCCCAAATTGTTGACACAGATATCAACATGGATTCTGACTCCAGTGTCGATTACGATGATGCAAAGTTACAGCCTAAATTGGCTAAATCCATCCGTTATATGATTATAGCAATTAAGGATGTGTTGCACATCACAGAGGAAACCCCAGTCCCTGACAAGAGGGTGCATATGTACGGGGAAAAGAAACCGGAGGTAACCTTTCCCCCCTCACACGAGCTAAATGAGTTTTATGTGAAAAGGCTTGGGAATCTCCAGATAAAAAACTGCAGATTTCCAAAAGGATTATTATGGCGTATCCTTTCCCGCCAACGGACAGGTTAAGCTGGGAATCCTCACCTAAGGTGGACAAAGCTTTAACACGCTTATCCAAGAAGGTAGCCCTGCCGTCACAGGGTACGGCTACCCTCAAAGATGCTGTAGATCGCAAACAGGAGGTTACTCTGAAGTCCATTTATACACATTCGGGTACCTTGCTGAGGCAGGCGATCGCGTCGGCCTGGGTGTGTAGTGCTGTAGCAGCATGGACGGATACCTTATCTGAGGAAATTGAGACCTTAGACAAGGATACTGTATTGTTGACCTTGGGGCATATTAAAGACGCTGTCCTTTATATGAGAGATGCTCAAAGAGACATTAGTCTGCTGGGTTCTAGAATAAATGCTATGTCAATTTCTGCCAGAAGGGTCCTGTGGACTCGGCAATGGACAGGTGATGCCGACTCAAAAAGGCATATGGAGGTTTTACCTTACAAGGGTGAGGAATTGTTTGGGGAGGGTCTCTCGGACCTGGTCTCCACAGCTACTGCTGGAAAGTCAAATTTTTTGCCATATGTTTCCTCACAGCCTAAGAGAGCACCGTATTATCAAATGCAGTCCTTTCGATCACAGAAAAACAAGAAAGTCCGAGGTGCGTCCTTTCTTGCCAGAGGCAGGGGCAGAGGAAAGAAGCTGCACAACACAGCTAGTTCCCAGGAACAGAAGTCCTCCCCGGGCCTCTACAAAATCACCGCATGACGCTGGGGGCTCCACAGGCGGAGCTAGGCCCGGTGGGAGCACGTCTTCGAAATTTCAACCACAAGTGGGTTCACTCCCAGTTGGATCCCTGGGCAGTAGATATTGTGTCTCAGGGATACAAGCTGGAATTCGAGGAGATGCCCCCTCACCGATACCTCAAAGCGGCCCTGCCAGCTTCCCCCCCACGAGAGGGAAATAGTGTTAACTGCAATTCACAAATTGTATCTTCAATAGGTGGTGGTCAAGGTTCCCCTCCTTCAGCAGGGAAGGGGTTATTATTCGACCATGTTTGTAGTCCCGAACCGGACGGTTCGGTAAGACCCATACTGAATTTAAAATCCCTGAACATATACCTGAAAAGGTTCAGATTCAAGATGGAATCGCTGAGAGCGGTCATCGCAAGCCTGGAAGGGGGGGATTTTATGGTGTGTCTGGACGTAAAGGATGCATACCTTCATGTCCCCATTTATCCACCTCATCAGGCGTACCTCAGATTTGTGGTACAGGATTGTCATTACCAATTTCAGACGTTGCCGTTTGGTCTCTCCACGGCACCGAGAATATTTACCAAGGTAATGGCGGAAATGATGGTACTCCTGCGGAAGCAAGGAGTCACAATTATCCCATACTTGGACGATCTCCTCATAAAAGCGAGATCAAGAGACAAGTTGCTGATCAGTGTAGCACTTTCTCTGGAAGTGTTACGGCAACACGGCTGGATTCTAAATATTCCAAAGTCGCAGTTGGTTCCTACAACTCGTCTGCCTTTCCTGGGCATGATTCTAGATACAGACCAGAAAAGGGTTTATCTCCCGATGGAGAGAGCTCAGGAACTCATGACACTGGTCAGGAACCTATTAAAACCACAACAGGTGTCAGTGCATCACTGTCACTGCACTCGTGTCCTGGGAAAGATGGTGGCAGGTTCCATGCGAGGACCTTTCAATGGGACTTACTGGACAAGTGGTCCGGATCACATCTTCAGATGCATCGGTTAATCACCCTATCCCCCAGGGCCAGGGTGTCACTCCTGTGGTGGCTGCAGAGTGCTCACCTTCTCGAGGGCCGCAGATTCGGCATTCAGGACTGGGTCCTGGTGACCACGGACGCAAGCCTCTGAGGTTGGGGTGCAGTCACACGGAAGAAATTTCCAAGGTCTGTGGTCAAGTCAAGAGACTTGCCTTCACATCAACATCCGGGAACTAAGGGCCATATACAACGCCCTACCGTCAAGCAGAGACCCTGCTTCGCGACCAACCAGTTCTGATTCAGTCAGACAATATCACCGCAGTGGCTCATGTAAACCGCCAAGGCGGCACAAGGAGCAGAGTGGCGATGGCGGAAGCCGCCAGAATTCTTCGCTGGGCGGAGAATCACGTAAGCGCACTGTCAGCAGTGTTCATCCCGGGAGTGGACAACTGGGAAGCAGACTTCCTCAGCAGACACGACCTCCACCCGGGAGAGTGGGGACTTCATCAGGAAGTCTTCGCGCAGATTACAAGTCGGTGGGAACTGCCACAGGTGGACATGATGGCATCCCGACTCAACAAAAACCTACAGAGGTATTGCGCCAAGTCAAGAGACCCTCAGGCAATAGCTGTAGACGCCCTGGTGACACCGTGGGTGTTCCAGTCGGTCTATGTATTTCCTCCTCTTCCTCTCATTCCCAAGGTGCTGAGGATAATAAGAAAAAGAGGAGTGAGAACAATACTCATTGTTCCAGATTGGCCACGAAGGACTTGGTATTCAGATCTGCAAGAACTGCTCACAGAGGACCCGTGGCCTCTTCCTCTAAGACAGGACTTGTTGCAACAAGGGCCCTGTCTGTTCCAAGACTTAACGCGGCTGCGTTTGACAGCATGGCGGTTAATCGCCATGTCCTAGCAGAGAAAGGCATTCCGGATGAGGTCATTCCTACGCTGATACAGGCTAGGAAGGACGTGACAGCTCAACATTATCACCGTATATGGCGAAAATATGTTGCTTGGTGTGAGGCCAGGAATGCTCCTACGGAGGAGTTCCAGCTGGGCCGTTTCCTTCACTTCCTACAGTCCGGAGTGAATTTGGGCCTAAAATTGGGTTCCATTAAGGTCCAGATTTCGGCCCTATCCATTTTCTTTCAAAAGGAGTTGGCTTCTCTACCTGAAGTTCAGACGTTTGTAAAGGGAGTGCTGCATATTCAACCCCCTTTTGTGCCTCCAGTGGCACCTTGGGATCTTAACGTGGTGTTGAGTTTCCTGAAATCCCACTGGTTTGAACCACTCAAAACTGTGGAGTTGAAATATCTCACGTGGAAGGTGGTCATGCTATTAGCCTTGGCTTCGGCTAGGCGTGTGTCAGAGTTGGCGGCTTTGTCACATAAAAGCCCCTATCTGGTTTTCCATGTGGATAGAGCAGAATTGCGGACCCGTTCACAATTTCTGCCGAAAGTGGTTTCATCCTTTCATATAAACCAACCTATTGTGGTGCCTGTGGCTACTACTGACTTGGAGGATTCCGAGTTGCTTGATGTGGTCAGGGCTAGGGTCAGGAAAACAGAGTCTTTGTTTATCCTGTATGCTTCCAACAAGCTTGGGGCTCCTGCTTCAAAGCAAACTATTGCTCGCTGGATCTGTAACACGATTCAGAAGGCTCATTCTGCGGCTGGATTGCCGCTGCCAAAATCAGTTAAGGCCCATTCCACTAGGAAGGTGGGCTCTTCTTGGGCAGCTGCTCGGGGGGTCTCGGCATTACAGCTTTGCCGAGCGGCTACTTGGTCAGGTTCAAACACTTTTGCAAAGTTCTAAAAGTTTGATACCCTGGCTGAGGAGGACCTTGTGTTTGCTCAATCGGTGCTGCAGAGTCATCCGCACTCTCCCGCCCGTTTGGGAGCTTTGGTATAATCCCCATGGTCCTTACGGAGTCCCCAGCATCCACTAGTACGTTAGAGAAAATAAGATTTTACTTACCGGTAAATCTATTTCTCGTAGTCCGTAGTGGATGCTGGGCGCCCGTCCCAAGTGCGGAATTCTTCTGCAATACTTGTAGATAGTTATTGCTTCAATAAGGGTTATGTTATGGTTGCATCAGGGTTGACCTGATGCTCTGTTGTTGTTCATACTGTTAACTGTGTAAGTTTATCACAAATTATACGGTGTGATTGGTGTGGCTGGTATGAATCTTGCCCTGGATTACCAAAATCCTTTCCTTGTACTGTCAGCTCTTCTGGGCACAGTTTCTCTAACTGAGATCTGGAGGAGGGGCATAGAGGGAGGAGCCAGAGCACACCAGAGCCTAAATTCTTTCTTAAAGTGCCCATGTCTCCTGCGGAGCCCGTCTATCCCCATGGTCCTTACGGAGTCTCCAGCATCCACTACGGACTACGAGAAATAGGTTTACCGGTAAGTAAAATCTTATTTTCCCTCTCAGTGAATACATTTGATTGAAGAATTAACTTTTCCTTTATTGCCTGAGGATTGCACGACATGAATTATTTCCATGACCTGTTCTAGTTGGGTTCTAGGGAACAGTTAGAACAATGAAACCTGTTGCACAGTAGTAGGCAATCGCTGCAACTACAAGTCTCAGCATACCCTGCCAGTACTAAGCAGAAGTCCAGAACTTGTGTCCACCGTTTCGTTAGCTGCCGCGGAACTGAAAGTTCTACAAAAGGCTGAAAGGGCATGCTGAGATTTGTAGCCCCACAGCGGCTGTAAAAAAGTAAAAGTGAACATATGCTGGCTGTCTACTTACATTACAAAGTGGCAGCTTTCACATCGCTCAGTGATATTTCTTACAGTCCATTTTTCGCTTTCTATGTTTAAATTATTTAAAAATGATCCAGCATCAACCAGAGTAACCATGCTGGCCTCCTATTTTATAAGAAATGTGTAAACCTGTCTATCCCTGACTGACTCTAATGCATGTGTTTCTTGGTAAAGATCAGGCAGCTGTCTGTTCCTTCACATAGGTTTTTATTTTGCGTTTCATAGTGATGACATTAAACAACTTTATACTTATATACCTACTATATTATTTTTTTTATATCCTTATGTATCTCTAGTAACATATCTGTTCTTTTCCATCTCTAGATCTGCAGCTTGCTGCTGAGCTGGGCAAGACCTTGCTGGACCGTAACACTGAACTGGAAGAGTCATTGCAGCAGATGTATAGCACCAACCAGGAGCAGATCCAGGAAATTGAAGTACAAACGGCTTCCTTTCTCTAGCTATTCACCACTGTACAATCTTCCTTTATGTGGCCGTGAAGATCAGTCAGTTGGCTGTCTTCGGGCCACATTTAGTATTCTAGGATGAAGATAGAAAAGGCAGCTGGTGACTGATCAGGCACTTCCTGCGCGAGGTGCCGATTTACATATATTTAAAGTGTAGGCAAATTTAATCTATAGATTATGGCATGCTTAGAGGCCAGTAAACTGCAATAGCATGCAGGCATTGCAGCCAAAGCTTATGATTGCTGAAGGTTATTGTGATATGGGCACTGTAGTGTTATATGTTCAAGGGAGCAGATCACGCAGTGGATCCTAGAAGATAGTTCTTCTAAAGAAATACGGTCAGTATTACTCTGTAACAAGGTCTATAGCTTGCACAGTATTTTTACACGCTTACGCCTTTAAGGTTATACAATACCTTTTTCAAAATATAACATTGTAGGCACAGTGATTCGAAACGTGATTCCCGTTGACCAATAAGGACAAACCATTGCAGGTCAAGAGTTATGTGTCTAATGTATGTTGTGTGCTCTTACTGACTATAGAAGAAATGTTACACACGTCTTATAATATATATAAAATTCATTGGTCTGTTTGTCAGTCCGGTTATGCATTCGGACATCCCTGCACCAATTGGGATGAAACCAAGGCAAGGTGGTCCAGTTGGATCCTGGACAGGTTTTAGGGTGGTTGGCATCCCAGTTGGACATCTCGGTGGAATGGCCCAGGCAGAACTTTGACACAGGGAGCCTGTTCTGGTCTTTGCACTGGATGTATTTGGAAGAAAACATCTCAGAATGGTAACATTGGATCCTAGAAGACATGCTAGGGGGTTGGGGTCCTGGTTGGACCACCCGTTGGTGTATGCTGAGCAGAACTGTAACCTGTTCTGGGCTTTCTACTGGATGGATTGGATGAACACTTTAATAAACTGTAATAACTGACTGAAATAACCATAAATAAATTAACTAAAAAAACTGACAAAAATGAACACGTGTACCTAAAAGCATTGAAATAGCAACATTGATAACAGAAGGAAAACTTTAAACCCATTACGCAATGGGAAAGTGATTATAAAACTGAACAGAAAGAAAAGTTGGGAATTAAGGCTCCTGGCGACACCCCAAAAACAAACGACACTGGGTAGCCACCTCTTGGGTGTGTTGGAAGAGCTATTAAAGGGTCTATTCATGAAGCAGTGAAAAGTGTGGAGAAGTTGCCCAACCAATCAGCATTGAAGTAACGTTTATAATTTGCATAATATACAATTGTACAGAGCAGCTAATTGGTTGCCATGGACAACTTCTCCACATGCTCACTTCTCCACTCTTTTCACTGCTTAATGAATAGACCCCTAAGCTACTAATTATTTTAAAATGTTGACCGTTACATCCAAATCACTGATAACGTAATATCTTAAAATTTTAAACCCGGGAAATGCTGGGTACTTCAGCTAGTGGTGTGTATATATAATTAAATACAGGTTGAGTATCCCATATCCCGAAATACGGAATATTCCGAAATACGGACTTTTTTTTGAGTAAGAGTGAGATAGTGAAACCTTTGTTTTTTGATGACTCAATGTACACAAACTTTGTTTAATACACAAAGTTATTAAAAATATTGTGTTAAATGACCTTCAGGCTGTGTTTATAAGGTGTATATGAAACATAAATGAATTGTGTGAATGTAGACACACTTTGTTTAATGTACAAAGTTATAAAAAATATTGGCTAAAATGACCTTCAGGCTGTGTGTATAAGGTGTATATGTAACATAAATGCATTCTGTGCTTAGATTTAGGTCCCATCACCATGATATCTCATTATGGTATGCAATTATTCCAAAATACGGAAAAATCCGATATCCAAAATACCTCTGGTCCCAAGCATTTTGGATAAGGGAGACTCAACCTGTAGTAACTATTATTATTATTATTATTATTATTATTATTATTATTATTATTATTTATAAAATATATCGACCGTTTCCTATTTGTGGGGATGTGAAAGTTATTGCTGGATATTTTCAATTATCTTCAGTATATACTGTAGTAATAATAATAAATTCCCTTAATGTGTATCTTAAACGCTTCTGGATTATTCCTGCTGTGAATATTGATGATGTTCGGGAATAATCTAAGAATAAAACACTGCCAATCCCATGTTCTTCCAGTCTGCCCCATAAAGAGATGTTAATCCGAAATACTGTAGGTCATACTGAACCACTTCAGGTTAATCCATACTTTACAGCAAATCCTGCTTGTATCATGTCCGTTATATGAATCTGCCATAGATTACTGGGCAGCCTGTCTAGGTGAGTGCTGTCCGTGTGATTACAGGATGTGCTGGTGGGCACAATATGTACTGAATGATGCTACGGAATGGGGGCATAAGGCAACAACAACAAAACCTCTTTGAGGGGTAATTTGCTGGTTGAGCATCATGGGAGATGCAGCAGCAGATGTAGAACATGTCTCAGACTAAGCAGATATCCTGTGCAAAACAAACTCATGTAAAAGCCTTTGTTCTCAAGATCCTATGTCCGGTTTATAAACTGACTATACTTCCTTTTTACACAGATGGACCCTCTTATTAAATTCTCATCGTGTACAAGTGCTGTTCAGTACATAAAAACAAACAATCAAACTATATTTTATTAATAAAGTACTATTTAGGAAATTATGGAAGAAGCAAATCTTGGAATTTGAGGATATATTTAGGTGACTTGGTCACTTGTAGTGTGCAGTAAGAACAAGGCTTCCATTCATTTTGTATATGTCCATTTATGCAGTACCAGAAAATATTTGTACTCTGCCCCCACAACGTTTTCATTGCCTTATTTTATTCCACACATTTGTATCCTAACTACTAAGAACAAGGGGCAGATGTATTAAGTCTGAAGCAGTGATAAAACAGTGATAAGTGCAAGGTGATGACGCACCTGCCAATCAGCTCCAATATGTAAATTGACAGGCGCTGACTGGCTGGTGCGGTTCTTGCACTTATCACTGCTTTATCACTTCTCAAGTCTTAATACATCTGCCCCAATATTACCCTTTAAGTCCTAATATTAACCCCTTGTTTTCCTGCAAACAATTCCCTATAGCCTACATGTGACCAGTTGTCCTTTTGGGTGGTATTCATGTGACCGGTGGTCAGCAGACCGACGGTGACGTGACCTCCTCCAAAATCCCGCCCCCTCACTATCCCGTCGGTCGGCATGCCGACCAACAGGGACTATTTCCACTCGTGGGTGTCCATGACACTCATAGAGTGGGACTAGAACTGCGGTCACCACGCTGCGCGCCACCGAGCCTGCAAGGGGCTTGCTGCACTCTCCCCTCCGGGATCCCGGCGTCGTTATGCTGACCGGCGGTCAGGAAACCATCGGTCAGCCATACCACACCCGTCCTTTTAGCCAAAAGCATTTGTCTTGTTAATTGCTCAGCATTATCCACATTCATTTACAAACAATCAAAGCAACTCAATAGTGCTTTGGTGCTACAGTGGTATAAAACCTACAGTGGACTTGTCCTTTCACTGCACTTCCGGCTTTGGGAAGGAGAACAAATGATGTTAGCATCAGAATGTGGCTGAGGGTTGTCGGAACCTAAAGTATGCTGTACAGTATGTTGCTGGTATTAAGTAAATTAGATTATAGCATAATCTTAAACAACTGGGTTTACAATTGTTAATTGTTTTTGTGGTAGAGACTGGAAAGCAAATCTGTGAAAGAAAGATTGGTTCTAGTAGAAAAAAAAAAAAAAATATATATATATATATATATATATATATATATATATATATATATGTATGTATGTGTGTATATATATATATATATATATATATATATATATATATATATATATATGTGTGTATATATATATATATATATATATACACACACACACACACACACACTGCTCAAAAAAATAAAGGGAACACTAAAATAACACATCCTAGATCTGAATGAATGAAATATTCTTATTAAATACTTTGTTCTTTACATAGTTGAATGTGCTGACAACAAAATCACACAAAAATTATCAATGGAAATCAAATTTATTAACCCATGAAGGTCTGGATTTGGAGTCACCCTCAAAATTAAAGTGGAAAAACACACTACAGGCTGATCCAACTTTGAAGTAATGTCCTTAAAACAAGTCAAAATGAGGCTCAGTAGTGTGTGTGCCTCCACGTGCCTGTATGACCTCCCTACAACCCACACAAGTGGCTCAGGTAGTGCAGCTCATCCAGGATGGCACATCAATGCGAGCTGTGGCAAGAAGGTTTGCTGTGTCTGTCAGCATAGTGTCCAGAGCATGGAGGCGCTACCAGGAGACAGGCCAGTACATCAGGAGACGTGGAGGAGGCCGTAGGATGGCAACAACCCAGCAGCAGGACCGCTACCTCCGCCTTTGTGCAAGGAGGAACATCCTTGCCAAGTGACCTCCAGCAAGCCACAAATGTGCATGTGTCTACTCAATAGATCAGAAACAGACTCCATGAGGGTGGTATGAGGGCCCGACGTCCACAGGTGGGGGTTGTGCTTACAGCCCAACACCGTGCAGGACGTTTGGCATTTGCCAGAGAACACCAAGATTGGCAAATTCGCCACTGGCACCCTGTGCTCTTCACAGATGAAAGCAGGTTCTCACTGAGCACATGTGACAGAGTCTGGAGACGCCAAGGAGAATGTTCTGCTGCCTGCAACATCCTCCAGCATGACCGGTTTGGCAGTGGGTCAGTAATGGTGTGGGGTGGCATTTCTTTGGGGGGCCGCACAGCCCTCCATGTGCTCGCCAGAGGTAGCCTGACTGCCATTAGGTACCGAGATGAGATCCTCAGACCCCTTGTGAGACCGTATGCTGGTGCGGTTGGCCCTGGGTTCCTCCTAATGCAAGACAATGCTAGACCTCATGTGGCTGAAGTGTGTCGGCAGTTCCTGCAAGACGAAGGCATTGATGCTATGGACTGGCCCGCCCGTTCCCCAGACCTGAATCCAATTGAGCACACCTGGGACATCATGTCTCGCTCCATCCACCAATGCCACGTTGCACCACAGACTGTCCAGGAGTTGGCGGATGCTTTAGTCCAGGTCTGGGAGGAGATCCCTCAGGAGACCATCCGCCACCTCATCAGGAGCATGCCCATGCGTTTGTAGGGAGGTCATACAGGCACGTGGAGGCCACACACACTACTGAGCCTCATTTTTACTTGTTTTAAGGACATTACATTACATCAAAGTTGGATCCACTCTAATTTTGAGGGTGACTCCAAATCCAGACCTCCATGGGTTAATAAATTTGATTTCCATTGATCATTTTTGTGTGATTTTGTTGTCAGCACAGTCAACTATGTAAAGAAGAAAGTATTTATTTAATAAGAATATTGCATTCATTCAGATCTAGGATGTGTTATTTTAAGTGTTCCCCTTATTTTTTGGAGAGAGAGATATATATATATATATATATATATATATATATATTTCTCTATCGTCCTAAGTGGATGCTGGGGTTCCTGAAAGGACCATGGGGAATAGCGGCTCCGCAGGAGACAGGGCACAAAAGTAAAGCTTTTACAGGTCAGGTGGTGTGTACTGGCTCCTCCCCCTATGACCCTCCTCCAGACTCCAGTTAGATTTTTGTGCCCGGCCGAGAAGGGTGCAATTCTAGGTGGCTCTCATAAAGAGCTGCTTAGAGAGTTTAGCTTAGGTTTTTTATTTTACAGTGATTCCTGCTGGCAACAGGATCACTGCAACGAGGGACAGAGGGGAGAAGAAGTGAACTCACCTGCGTGCAGGATGGATTGGCTTCTTGGCTACTGGACATGAAGCTCCAGAGGGACGATCACAGGTACAGCCTGGATGGTCACCGGAGCCACGCCGCCGGCCCCCTCACAGATGCTGAAGCAAGAAGAGGTCCAGAATCGGCGGCTGAAGACTCCTGCAGTCTTCTTAAGGTAGCGCACAGCACTGCAGCTGTGCGCCATTTTCCTCTCAGCACACTTCACACGGCAGTCACTGAGGGTGCAGGGCGCTGGGGGGGGGGCGCCCTGGGAGGCAAATGAAAACCTTTAAAAAGGCTAAAAATACCTCACATATAGCCCCAGAGGCTATATGGAGATATTTACCCCTGCCTAAATGTACTAAATAGCGGGAGACGAGCCCGCCGGAAAAGGGGCGGGGCCTATCTCCTCAGCACACGGCGCCATTTTCTGTCACAGCTCCGCTGGTCAGGAAGGCTCCCAGGTCTCTCCCCTGCACTGCACTACAGAAAATAAGATTTTACTTACCGATAAATCTATTTCTCGGAGTCCGTAGTGGATGCTGGGGTTCCTGAAAGGACCATGGGGGAATAGCGGCTCCGCAGGAGACAGGGCACAAAAAGTAAAGCTTTTTCCGATCAGGTGGTGTGCACTGGCTCCTCCCCCTATGACCCTCCTCCAGACTCCAGTTAGGTACTGTGCCCGGACGAGCGTACACAATAAGGGAGGATTTTGAATCCCGGGTAAGACTCATACCAGCCACACCAATCACACCGTACAACTTGTGATCTAAACCCAGTTAACAGTATGATAACAGCGGAGCCTCTGAAAGATGGCTTCCAACAACAATAACCCGAATAAGTTAACAATAACTATGTACAATTTATGCAGATAATCCGCACTTGGGATGGGCGCCCAGCATCCACTACGGACTCCGAGAAATAGATTTATCGGTAAGTAAAATCTTATTTTCTCTATCGTCCTAGTGGATGCTGGGGTTCCTGAAAGGACCATGGGGATTATACCAAAGCTCCCAAACGGGCGGGAGAGTGCGGATGACTCTGCAGCACCGAATGAGAGAACTCCAGGTCCTCCTTAGCCAGAGTATCAAATTTGTAAAATTTTACAAACGTGTTCTCCCCTGACCACGTAGCTGCTCGGCAAAGTTGTAATGCCGAGACCCCTCGGGCAGCCGCCCAAGATGAGCCCACCTTCCTTGTGGAGTGGGCCTTTACAGATTTAGGCTGTGGCAGGCCTGCCACAGAATGTGCCAGTTGGATTGTGCTACAGATCCAACGAGCAATCGTCTGCTTAGACGCAGGAGCACCCATCTTGTTGGGTGCATACAATATAAACAACGAGTCAGATTTTCTGACTCCAGCTGTTCTTGCAATATATATTCTTAATGCTCTGACAACGTCCAGTAACTTGGAGTCCTCCAAGTCACTTGTAGCCGCAGGCACTACAATAGGCTGGTTCAGATGAAATGCTGACACCACCTTAGGGAGAAAATGCGGACGAGTCCGCAGTTCTGCCCTGTCCGAATGGAAAATCAGATATGGGCTTTTGTAAGATAAAGCTGCCAATTCTGACACTCTCCTGGCAGAAGCCAGGGCTAGAAGCATGGTCACTTTCCAAGTGAGATATTTCAAATCCACCTTATTTAGTGGTTCAAACCAATGAGATTTTAGAAAATCCAAAACTACATTGAGATCCCACGGTGCCACTGGAGGCACCACAGGGGGCTGTATATGCAGCACTCCCTTAACAAAGGTCTGGACTTCAGGGACTGAAGCCAATTCTTTTTGAAAGAAAATCGACAGGGCAGAAATTTGAACCTTAATAGATCCCAATTTGAGACCCATAGACAATCCTGATTGCAGGAAATGTAGGAATCGACCCAGTTGAAATTCCTCCGTCGGAGCACTCCGATCTTCGCACCACGCAACATATTTTCGCCAAATTCGGTGATAATGTTGCACGGTTACTTCTTTCCTTGCTTTAATCAAAGTAGGAATGACTTCTTCCGGCATGCCTTTTTCCATTAGGATCCGGCGTTCAACCGCCATGCCGTCAAACGCAGCCGCGGTAAGTCTTGAAACAGACAGGGACCCTGCTGAAGCAAGTCCCTCCTTAGAGGTAGAGGCCACGGATCTTCCGTGATCATCTCTTGAAGTTCCGGGTACCAAGTCCTTCTTGGCCAATCCGGAACCACTAGTATCGTTCTTACGCCTCTTTGCCGTATAATTCTCAATACTTTTGGTATGAGAGGCAGAGGAGGAAACACATACACCGACTGGTACACCCAAGGCGTTACCAGCGCGTCCACAGCTATTGCCTGCGGATCTCTTGACCTGGCGCAATACCTGTCCAGTTTTTTGTTGAGGCGAGACGCCATCATGTCCACCATTGGTCTTTCCCAACGGGTTACCAGCATGTGGAAGACTTCTGGATGAAGTCCCCACTCTCCCGGGTGAAGATCGTGTCTGCTGAGGAAGTCTGCTTCCCAGTTGTCCACTCCCGGGATGAACACTGCTGACAGTGCTATCACATGATTCTCTGCCCAGCGAAGAATCCTTGCAGCTTCTGCCATTGCACTCCTGCTTCTTGTGCCGCCCTGTCTGTTCACATGGGCGACTGCCGTGATGTTGTCCGACTGGATCAACACCGGTTTTCCCTGAAGCAGAGGTTCTGCCTGGCTTAGAGCATTGTATATTGCTCTTAGTTCCAGAATGTTTATGTGAAGAGACGTTTCCAGGCTCGTCCATACTCCCTGGAAGTTTCTTCCTTGTGTGACTGCTCCCCAGCCTCTCAGGCTGGCGTCCGTGGTCACCAGGATCCAATCCTGTATGCCGAATCTGCGGCCCTCCAATAGATGAGGACTCTGCAACCACCACAGAAGAGACACCCTTGTCCTTGGAGACAGGGTTATCCGTAGGTGCATCTGAAGATGCGACCCTGACCATTTGTCCAACAGATCCCTTTGGAAAATTCTTGCGTGGAATCTGCCGAATGGAATTGCTTCGTAAGAAGCCACCATTTTTCCCAGGACTCTTGTGCATTGATGTACAGACACCTTTCCTGGTTTTAGGAGGTTCCTGACAAGTTCGGATAACTCCTTGGCTTTTTCCTCCGGGAGAAAAACCTTTTTCTGAACCGTGTCCAGAATCATCCCTAGGAACAGCAGACGAGTTGTCGGCATTAACTGGGATTTTGGAATATTCAGAATCCACCCGTGCTGTTTTAGCACTTCTTGAGACAGTGCTAATCCCATCTCTAGCTGTTCTCTGGACCTCGCCCTTATTAGGAGATCGTCCAAGTATGGGATAATTAATACGCCTTTTCTTCGAAGAAGAATCATCATCTCGGCCATTACCTTTGTAAAGATCCGAGGTGCCGTGGACAATCCGAACGGCAGCGTCTGAAACTGATAGTGACAGTTTTGTACAACGAACCTGAGGTACCCCTGGTGTGAGGGGTAAATTGGAACGTGGAGATACGCATCCTTGATGTCCAAGGATACCATAAAGTCCCCCTCTTCCAGGTTCGCTATCACTGCTCTGAGTGACTCCATCTTGAACTTGAACTTCTTTATGTACAGGTTCAAGGACTTCAGATTTAGAATAGGCCTTACCGAGCCATCCGGCTTCGGTACCACAAATAGAGTGGAATAATACCCCTTCCCTTGTTGTAGAAGAGGTACCTTGACTATCACCTGCTGAGAGTACAGCTTGTGAATGGCTTCCAAAACCGTCTCCCTTTCGGAGGGGGACGTTGGTAAAGCAGACTTCAGGAAACGGCGAGGTGGATCTGTCTCTAATTCCAACCTGTACCCTTGAGATATTATCTGCAGGATCCAGGGATCTACCTGCGAGTGAGCCCACTGCGCGCTGTAATTTTTGAGAAGACCGCCCACCGTCCCCGAGTCCGCTTGAGAAGCCCCAGCGTCATGCTGAGGCTTTTGTAGAAGCCGGGGAGGGCTTCTGTTCCTGGGAAGGAGCTGCGTGTTGCTGTCTCTTCCCTCGACCTTTGCCTCGTGGCAGATATGAATAGCCCTTTGCTCTCTTATTTTTAAAGGAACGAAAGGGCTGCGGTTGAAAAGTCGGTGCCTTTTTCTGTGGGGGAGTGACTTGAGGTAGAAAGGTGGATTTCCCGGCTGTAGCCGTGGCCACCAAATCTGATAGACCGACTCCAAATAACTCCTCCCCTTTATACGGCAAAACTTCCATATGCCGTTTTGAATCCGCATCGCCTGTCCACTGTCGCGTCCATAAAGCTCTTCTGGCCGAAATGGACATAGCACTTACCCGTGATGCCAGTGTGCAGATATCCCTCTGTGCATCACGCATATAAAGAAATGCATCCTTTATTTGTTCTAACGACAGTAAAATATTGTCCCTGTCCAGGGTATCAATATTTTCAATCAGGGACTCTGACCAAACTACCCCAGCACTGCCCATCCAGGCAGTCGCTACAGCTGGTCGTAGTATAACACCTGCATGTGTGTATATACTTTTTTGGATATTTTCCATCCTCCTATCTGATGGATCTTTAAGTGCGGCCGTCTCAGGAGAGGGTAACGCCACTTGTTTAGATAAGCGTGTTAGCGCCTTGTCCACCCTAGGAGGTGTTTCCCAGCGCTCCCTAACCTCTGGCGGGAAAGGGTATAATGCCAATAATTTCTTTGAAATTATCAGCTTTTTATCAGGGGCAACCCACGCTTCATTACACACGTCATTTAATTCTTCTGATTCAGGAAAAACTATAGGTAGTTTTTTCATACCCCACATAATACCCTGTTTAGTGGTACCTGTAGTATCAGCTAAATGTAACGCCTCCTTCATTGCCAAAATCATATAACGTGTGGCCCTACTGGAAAATACGGTTGATTCGTCACCGTCACCACTGGAGTCATCGCCTGTGTCTGGGTCTGTGTCGACCGACTGAGGCAAAGGGCGTTTCACAGCCCCTGACGGTGTTTGAGTCGCCTGGACAGGCACTAATTGATTGTCCGGCCGCCTCATGTCGTCAAACGACTGCTTTAGCGTGTTGACACTATCCCGTAGTTCCATAAATAAAGGCATCCATTCCGGTGTCGACTCCCTAGGGGGTGACATCCTCATATTTGGCAATTGCTCCGCCTCCACACCAATATCGTCCTCATACATGTCGACACACACGTACCGACACACAGCAGACACACAGGGAATGCTCCTAACGAAGACAGGACCCACTAGCCCTTTGGGGAGACAGAGGGAGAGTTTGCCAGCACACACCAAAAACGCTATATATATATCAGGGATAGCCTTATAATAAGTGCTCCCTTATAGCTGCTTTGTTATATCAAAATATCGCCATAAATGTGCCCCCCCCTCTCTGTTTTACCCTGTTTCTGTAGTGCAGTGCAGGGGAGAGACTTGGGAGCCGTCCTGACCAGCGGAGCTGTGAGAGGAAATGGCGCCGTGTGCTGAGGAGATAGGCCCCGCCCCTTTTCTGGCGGGCTCGTCTCCCGCTATTTAGAAAAATTAGGCAGGGGTTAAATATCTCCATATAGCCTCTAGGGCTATATGTGAGGTATTTTTAGCCTTTATAGGTAATCATTTTGCCTCCCAGGGCGCCCCCCCTCCCAGCGCCCTGCACCCTCAGTGACTGCCGTGTGAAGTGTGCTGAGAGGAAAATGGCGCACAGCTGCAGTGCTGTGCGCTACCTTTTGAAGACTGCAGGAGTCTTCAGCCGCCGATTCTGGACCTCTTCTGTCTTCAGCATCTGCAAGGGGGCCGGCGGCGTGGCTCCGGTGACCATCCAGGCTGTACCTGTGATCGTCCCTCTGGAGCTTGATGTCCAGTAGCCAAGAAACCAATCCATCCTGCACGCAGGTGAGTTGACTCCTTCTCCCCTCAGTCCCTCGCTGCAGTGATCCTGTTGCCAGCAGGAATCACTGTAAAATAAAAAACCTAGCTAAACTTTTTCTAAGCAGCTCTTTAGGAGAGCCACCTAGATTGCACCCTTCTCGGCCGGGCACAAAAATCTAACTGGAGTCTGGAGGAGGGTCATAGGGGGAGGAGCCAGTGCACACCACCTGATCGGAAAAAGCTTTACTTTTTGTGCCCTGTCTCCTGCGGAGCCGCTATTCCCCCATGGTCCTTTCAGGAACCCCAGCATCCACTAGGACGATAGAGAAACAGGGTATAACAGAGAGGGGGGGCAAAATAAATGGCAATATATTAATATAAAAGCAGCTATAAGGGAGCACTTAATCATAAGGCTATCCCTGTCATATATAGCGCTTTTTGGTGTGTGCTGGCAGACTCTCCCTCTGTCTCCCCAAAGGGCTAGTGGGTCCTGTCTTCGTATAGAGCATTCCCTGTGTGTCTGCTGTGTGTCGGTACGTGTGTGTCGACATGTATGAGGACGTTATTGGTGTGGAGGCGGAGCAATTGCCAAATATGAGGATGTCACCTTCTAGGGGGTCGACACCAGAATGGATGCCTTTATTTGTGGAATTACGGGATAGCGTCAACTCGCTTAAGCAGTCGTTTGCCGACATGAGGCGGCCGGACACTCACTTAGTGCCTGTCCAGGCGCCTCAAACACCGTCAGGGGCTGTGAAACGCCCCTTGCCTCAGTCGGTCGACACAGACCCAGACACAGGCACTGATTCCGGTAGTGAAGGTGACGAATGAACCGTATTTTCCAGTAGGGCCACACGTTATATGATTTTGGCAATAAAGGAGATGTTACATTTAGCTGATACTACAGGTACCACTAAACAGGGTATTATGTGGGGTGTGAAAAAACTACCAGTAGTTTTTACCGAATCAGAAGAATTAAATGACGTGTGTGATGAAGCGTGGGGTGCCCCGATAAAAAACTGCTAATTTCAAAGAAGTTATTGGCTTTATACCCTTTCCCGCCAGAGGTTAGGGAGCGCTGGGAAACACCTCCTAGGGTGGACAAAGCGCTAACACGCTTATCAAAACAAGTGGCGTTACCCTCTCCTGAGACGGCCGCACTTAAAGATCCATCAGATAGGAGGATGGAAAATATCCAAAACGGTATAGACACACATGCAGGTGTTATACTACGACCAGCTATTGCGACTGCCTGGATGTGCAGTGCTGGGGTAGTTTGGTCAGAGTCCCTGATCGAAAATATTGATACCCTGGACAGGGACAATATTTTACTGTCGTTAGAACAAATAAAGGATGCATTTCTTTATATGCGTGATGCACAGAGAGATATCTGCACACTGGCATCACGGGTAAGTGCTATGTCCATTTCGGCCAGAAGAGCTTTATGGACACGACAGTGGACAGGCGATGCGTAGAGGAGTTATTTGGGGTCGGTCTATCGGATTTGGTGGCCACGGCTACGGCCGGGAAATCCACCTTTCTACCTCAAGTCACTCCCCAACAGAAAAAGGCACCGACCTTTCAACCGCAGCCTTTTCGTTCCTTTAAAAATAAGAGAGCAAAGGGCGATTCATATCTGCCACGAGGCAGAGGACGAGGGAAGAGACAGCAACAGGCAGCTCCTTCCCAGGAACAGAAGCCCTCCCCGGCTTCTACAAAAGCCTCAGCATGACGCTGGGGCTTCGCAAGCGGACTCGGGGGCGGTAGGCGGTCGTCTCAAGAATTACAGCGCGCAGTGGGCTCACTCGCAGGTAAATCCCTGGATCCTGCAGATAATATCTCAGGGGTACAGGTTGAAATTAGAGACAGAGCCACCTCGCCGTTTCCTGAAGTCTGCTTTACCAACGTCCCCCTCAGAAAGGGAGACGGTTTTGGAAGCCATTCACAAGCTGTATTCTCAGCAGGTGATAGTCAAGGTACCTCTTCTACAACAAGGGAAGGGGTATTATTCCACTCTTTTTGTGGTACCGAAGCCGGATGGCTCGGTAAGGCCTATTCTAAATCTGAAGTCCTTGAACCTGTACATAAAGAAGTTCAAGTTCAAGATGGAGTCACTCAGAGCAGTGATAGCGAACCTGGAAGAAGGGGACTTTATGGTATCCTTGGACATCAAGGATGCGTATCTCCACGTTCCAATTACCCCTCACACCAGGGGTACCTCAGGTTCGTTGTACAAAACTGTCACTATCAGTTTCAGACGCTGCCGTTTGGTTTGTCCACGGCACCTCGGGTCTTTACAAAGGTAATGGCCGAGATAATATTTCTTCTTCGAAGAAAAGGCGTATTAATTATCCCATACTTGGACGATCTCCTCATAAGGGCAAGGTCCAGAGAACAGCTAGAGATGGGTTTAGCACTATCTCAAGAGGTGCTAAAGCAGCACGGATGGATTCTGAATATTCCAAAATCCCAATTAATGCCGACAACTCGTCTGCTGTTCCTGGGGATGATTCTGGACACAGTTCAGAAAAAGGTTTTTCTTCCCGAAGAAAAAGCCAAGGAGTTATCTGACCTGGTCAGGAACCTCCTAAAACCAGGAAAGGTGTCTGTACATCAATGCACAAGAGTCCTGGGAAAAAATGGTAGCTTCTTACGAAGCAATCCCTTTCGGCAGATTCCATGCAAAGGGATCTGTTGGACAAATGGTCAGGGTCGCATCTTCAGATGCACCTGCGGATAACCCTGTCGCCGAGGACAAGGGTATCCCTTCTGTGGTGGTTGCAGGAGGCTCATCTATTGGAGGGCCGCAGATTCGGCATGCAGGATTGGATCCTGGTGACCACGGATGCCAGCCTGAGAGGCTGGGGAGCAGTCACACAGGGAAGAAATTTCCAGGGAGTGTGGTCGAGCCTGAAAAAGTCTCTTCACATAAGCATTCTGGAACTAAGAGCAATCTACAATGCTCTAAGCCAGGCGGAACCTCTGCTTCAAGGAAGACCGGTGTGGATCCAGTCGGACAACATCACGGCAGTCGCCCATGTAAACAGACAGGGCGGCACAAGAAGCAGGAGGGCAATGGCAGAAGCTGCCAGGATCCTTCGCTGGGCGGAGAATCACGTGATAGCACTGTCAGCAGTATTCATCCCGGGCGTGGACAACTGGGAAGCAGACTTCCTCAGCAGACACGACCTTCACCCGGGAGAGTGGAGACTTCATCCAGAAGTTTTCCACATGCTATTAAACCGTTGGGTAAAACCAATGGTGGACATGATGGCGTCTCGCCTCAACAAAACACTGGACAGGTATTGCGCCAGGTCAAGAGATCCGCAGGCAATAGCTGTGGACGCGCTGGTAACACCTTGGGTGTACCAGTCGGTATATGTGTTTCCTCCTCTGCCTCTCATACCAAAGGTATTGAGGATTATACGGCAAAGAGGAGTAAGACTAGTGGCTCCGGATTGGCCAAGAAGGACTTGGTACCCGGAACTTCAAGAGATGGTCACGGACGATCCGTGGCCTCTACTTCTGAGAAGGGACCTGCTTCAGCAGGGTACTTGTCTTTTTCAAGACTTACCGCGGCTGCGTTTGACGGCATGACGTTTGAATGCCAGATCCTAAAAGGAAAAGGCATTCCAGAAGAAGTCATTCCTACCTTGATAAAGGCAAGGAAGGAAGTCACCGCGAAGCATTATCGCCGTATTTGGCGAAAATATGTTGCGTGGTGCGAGCAGAGGAGTGCTCCGATGGAGGAATTTCAACTGGGTCGTTTTCCTACATTTCCTGCAATCAGGATTGTCTATGGGTCTCAAATTGGGATCTATTAAGGTTCAAATTTCGGCCCTATCAATATTCTTCCAAAAAGAATTGGCCTCAGTCCCTGAGGTCCAGATTTTTATCAAAGGAGTACTGCATATACAGCCTCCTGTGGTGCCTAAGGTGGCACCGTGGGATCTAAATGTAGTTTTAGATTTCCTCAAATCCAATTGGTTTGAACCACTAAAGAAGGTGGATTTGAAATATCTCACATGGAAAGTGACTATGTTACTGGCCCTGGCTTCGGCCGGGAGAGTATCTGAACTGGCGGCTTTGTTTTATAAAAGCCCTTATTTAATTTTCCATTCGACATAGGGCAGAGCTGCGGACGCGTCCGCATTTTCTCCCTAAGGTGGTATCAGCGTTTCACCTGAACCAGCCTATTGTAGTGCCTGCGGCTACAGACGACTTGAAGGACTCCAAGTTGTTGGACGTTGTCAGAGCCTTAAAAATATACATTTAAAGGACGGCTGGAGTCAGAAAATCTGACTCGCTGTTTATACTGTATGCACCCAACAAGTTGGGTGCACCTGCTTCTAAGCAGTCGATTGCTCGTTGGATTTGTAACAAAATTCAACTTGTACATTCTGTGGCAGGCCTGCCACAGCCTAAATCTGTTAAGGCCCATTCCGCAAGGAGGGTGGGCTCATCTTGGGCGGCTGCCCGAGGGGTCTCGGCATTACAACTCTGCCGAGCAGCTACGTGGTCAGGGGAGAACACGTTTGTAAATTTTTACAAATTTGATACCCTGGCAAAGGAGGACCTGGAGTTCTCTCATTCGGTGCTGCAGAGTCATCCGCACTCTCCCGCCCGTTTGGGAGCTTTGGTATAATCCCCATGGTCCTTTCAGGAACCCCAGCATCCACTTAGGACGATAGAGAAAATAAGAATTTACTTACCGATAATTCTATTTCTCGGAGTCCGTAGTGGATGCTGGGCGCCCATCCCAAGTGCGGATTATCTGCAATACTTGTACATAGTTATTGTTAACTAATTCGGGTTATTGTTTAGGAAGCCATCTTTCAGAGGCTCCTCTGTTATCATACTGTTAACTGGGTTTAGATCACAAGTTGTACGGTGTGATTGGTGTGGCTGGTATGAGTCTTACCCGGGATTCAAAATCCTCCCTTATTGTGTACGCTCGTCCGGGCACAGTACCTAACTGGAGTCTGGAGGAGGGTCATAGGGGGAGGAGCCAGTACACACTACCTGACCTGTAAAAGCTTTACTTTTGTGCCCTGTCTCCTGCGGAGCCGCTATTCCCCATGGTCCTTTCAGGAACCCCAGCATCCACTACGGACTCCGAGAAATAGAATTATCGGTAAGTAAATTCTTATTATATATATATATATATATATATATATATATATATATATATATATATATATATATATATATATATATATATATAATATATTTTATTTTTTTTACTGTAGTTTTTGCTATGTGACTTTGATTTTGCTTATTAACATAATTGCATTTTGTCTATTTGCTCGGGTGTGATGGGTGATCTACAGAGGTAGCTTAACTCCATCTGTAGGAACCTCTTGGCCAAACTCTGCATGTTATTTTGAGCACACACTTGTATGAGCCGTCCCCCACCACTATATTATATAAGGATGATCTTCATGTTAGCTCTTCTATATACATAACAAATTGTGAGTCATAAGGGTGTGGGACATCGCGCCGCTCCGTGCCATGTCACTGAAGTAGTGCACTGGAACACGTTCTATTTTCCAAGTGTATTAAGAATTTTATTTTTGTTCCATTTTGGTTTTATTGCAGTACCTCACAAAGCAGGTGGATCTATTAAGGCGAATGAACGAGCAACATGCCAAGGTTTACGAACAGCTGGATGTCACAGCTAGAGAACTAGAGGATGCCAATCAGAAATTAGTTCTGGAGAGCCGGACATCACAACAGAAGATCACTGGGTAGGCTGCTTCATAGGAAGGCTCATTAGAAGCCCTTTTCCTGTATTACTTTTGTATAATATCACTTACAGCCCCCACTGTATTGTTTTGCCTGCAGAATTTGAAATGGCAATCTCCTATATAATAGCCCAGATCTGTGACTCTGTGCCTGTGTTTATAACGCTGGGCGTGGCTGGGAGCTCTCATTGGGTTAGCAGCAGGTCTATCACACCCAGTCCACAGTTGATTAGGCGAGAAACGCCCTCCCACACAGGTTACATCCAATGGGAGGCTCTGTCCTTTGGCTGCTGTCTGTTCCCAGAGCAGGATTAACAATGGGGCTGATGGAACTGCAGCTCCAGGTCCACACCCCAAAATAGGCCCACTGCATCTGGAGCAACATACCCTCCAACAATTTACACATAAAAATCGGTACAAATACGAAAAGGGGCGTGGCCATGGGTTCAGTGACGTGGTCATGCCCCTTTTCCTATACTTTCAATGGAAGTTTGGAGAGCGAAAAATTGGTACAGAACATTAAAAAAAAAAGGTGATGCCACTGCATCTGCAGCAAATCTCTGCCCTGTAGATAGGAGGGGGGGGGGGTGGGGGGGGGGGGAATACTTTTACTGCAGTGTCCTATGTCCTGCTGCCAGTCCGCCTGCCCCCTCCGGCATCAACAATCCCCACTCCCTAGCAGCGACGCAGGTGGAACAAAAGCTGCTGCGGCCACCAGCATAGATGTGTATGATAACGGCGCAGCGGAAGGCCTTCATAGCCCTCCCTGCGCCGCATACTTTCTGAGCCCTGGAGCCTCCTCTGCGCGTGATGTCACAGAAGTGCCTCCCAGCCACAGCCACGCCCAGATCCCCAGAGGCCCTGACTCCACAACACAGCAGCTGGGCTGCCTGGAAGCCCCTAGATGGCTAATGTAATGGATAGAGTGGGTAATATTGCGAAGGGTAATGTCTGGATGCTCAATCAATGTAAAAGGTGGCTGTGCAGTGCAGTGGGTGTGCAGTCTCACCTTTTACATTGATTCAGCGAGTCCGTCAGTTCTGCCAGCCAGTCACTATTGTTAGCGCCGGTGTCACAACACACCGCATTATAGGGAAGTAGACGCACTAAATAAACGACAGCTCCCAGCAGCCCCTCCCCTACCCTCCGCACCAGCCCCTCCCCCACTCGCGGCACCCCCGCACCCACCACTACCCTAACCACAGCACCTACTAGGTGATTCATCAGGCCTTGCGTGTGCTGTTCATGCCATTGCAAGGGGCTACAACCCCTTAGCCATCGCACGCCCTTTGTCCGTGCAATATTTAGCCACTCACACAATTATGATTGGATGTAATACTCCATATAATACAAATATTGCACGCCACAAGGGCGTGCAAGGGTTAAGTGGGCGTAGCCCCTTACGACGGTGTGAAGAGCACCCATAGGGCACGATGAATCACCTTGTAATATAATATAATATGTATGACCATGTTACAATAATTATAATCATACAGTAGCAACTATAGTGGATATGTTATGCTTGTAGATTTCTTTGAGAAATAAAACAATAGTACACATATGTTATATATACTTACACTATATTGGCGCAATACAGAGTTTTATGCAAGTCCGTTTTGCATACAGTGCATCCGGAAAGTATTCTTTTTGAATATGATGCCACAAGCTTGGCACACCTATCTTTGGCCAGTTTCGCCCATGCCTCTTTGCAGTACCTCTCAAGCTCCATCAGGTTGGATGGGAAATGTCGGTGCACAGCCATTTTCAGATCTCTTCAGAGTTGTTCAATCAGATTCAAGTCTGGGCTCTGGCTGGGCCACTCAAGGACATTCACAGAGTTGTCCTGAAGCCACTCCTTTAATATCTTGGCTGTGTGCTTAGGCTCGTTGCTGAAAGATGAACAGTTTGAGGTCAAGAGCGCTCTGGAGCAGGTTTTCATCCAGGATGTCTCTGTACATTGCTTCATCTTTACCTCTATCCTGACATCTTTCAGTTCCTGCCGCTGAAAAAACATCCCCACAGCTTTATGCTGCCACCAACATGCTTCACTGTAGGGATGGTATTGGCCAGGTGATGAGCGGTGCCTGGTTTCCTCCAAACATGACGCCTGGCATTCACGATAAAGCGTTCAATCTTTGTCTCATCAGACCAAAGAATTTTGTTTCTCATGGTCTGAGAGTCCTTCAAGTGCATTTTGGCAATCTCCAGGTGGGCTGCCATGTGCTTTTTACTAAGGAGTGGCTTCCGTCTGGCCACTCTACCATATAGGCCTGATTGGTGGTTTGCTTCAGAAATTGTTGTCCTTCTGGAAGGTTCTTGTCTCTCCACAGAGGACTGCTGTAGCTCTGACAGAGTGACCATCGGGTTCTTGGTCACCTCCCTGACTAGGGCCCTCTTCCCCCGATCTCTCAGTTTAGACGGCCGGCTAGCTCTGGGAAGAATCCTTGTGGTTCCGAACTTCTTCTATTTACGGATGATTGAGGCCACTGTGCTCATTGGGACCTTCAAAGCAGATATTTTTCTGTACCCTTCCCTAGATTTGTGCCTCGAGACAATCCTGTCTCGTGGTCTACAGACAATTCCTTTTGATTTCATGCGTGGTTTGTGCTCAGACATGCACTGTCAAGTGTGGGACCTTATATAGACAGGTGTGTGCCTTTCCAAATCATGTCCAATCATCTGAATTTACCACAGGTGGACTCCAATTAAGCTGTAGGAACATCTCAAGTATGATCAGTGGAAACAGGATGCACCTGAGCTCAATTTTGAGCTTCATGGCAAAGGCTGTGAATACTTATGTACGGGTGGTCTTCAGTATGCCGGCTGTCGGGATCCCGACAGCCGGCATACCGACACTTATACTCCCTCGTGGGGGTCCACGCCCCCCCTGGAGGGAGAATAAAATAGCGTAGTGCGCCACCGTGCCCGTAGCGTGGCGAGCGCAGCGAGCCCGCAAGGGGCTCATTTGCGCTCGCCACACTGTCGGTAAGCCGGCGGTCGGCCACCCGGCGCCGGTATGCTGGTCGCCGGGAGCCCGACCGTCGGCATACCATAGTGAACCCCTTATGTACATGTGATTTCTTAGTTTTTTTTATTTTTAATAAATTTGCCCAAAATTTTTTTTACGTTGTCATTATGGGGTATTGTGTGTAGAATTTTGAGGGGAAAAATGAATTTATTCCGTTTTTGAATAAGGCTGTAACATAACAATGTGGAAAAAGTGAAGCGCTGTGAATACTTTTCGGATGCACTGTATGCTCCAGAGCTGAATGTACTGTACGCAACTCGGATGCATTTCCACTTTTGCCTAAACGGGTTTAGTAATTTGTAAGGGGCGGTATCTGGATCCCGGTGCTTGGGATGCTGGTGGTCAGAATACCACCATCAGCATCCTGACACCTGTTCGACCCCCCCCATACCTAACATAATATAGATATGGAGAATCCACAGAGGACTTTGGTGGCTGAAGGTGTTTGTTGTATAGTCTAGCTGGTAGATGTTCTAGTTTTCTCTTATGCCAGCTGTACAATTTGATCCTGCCACATTTGGCTAAATAATAGATTTTAAGTCCAACCAGCCAAAACTCCTTCTGCATCACTGGGGCTTGTTACTGTGGAAAAATGATCCAAAGGCCACTAGCAGTCTTCTTCTGACCACATTTACCAACAATATATATGCCGATTATCAGGGTGATTATGCACAAATTATTAGCAGGTATTGCAGTTGTTTTGGGCCTAAATACTACAATACTTTAAATAAACTCCTAGGACACATAGTAGGGCTGGCAGGTGCAGCTTCCCCTTTTGAGTATGGCCTCCTATGTGAGCAAGCCCTCATGACAAGTCCCTAAGGCACCTCCCTGTCTCTGCTCAGAAATGGCCACTACTTTTTAAATCTTTCATGCATGCATCTGAAATCACATCTGCGATTCTGTGCGGACACAATCGGGACGCATACGTGATGCGAATTAGATGCCCATAGTGCCTCGAATTCCTGTACAGTCACTAGTTCCTCTGGGTATTCCTGTACAGTCACTAGCTCCAGTCATCTGTAGGCAACAGATACACTCACCTTTGTGTTTGTATACATCTCTTCTGGTATTTTTTGGGTGTTGCATCACTAAAATGTGCAATTGAGGAAGTGTCATGGATCTGATGTCACCAAATATGTCGGAAGACATTCTGCATAACAATTACACGACTGCTTATTAATCCCATTCTGTCATATGAGAGAAAGATAAATGGTCTTATTTTTTATGCCCATTCCTTTTCTTCTACTGCAAATGTGTGATTAATTAAAATAAAATTAATTATAATTTCAGGTCAATAAATGTAAAATTCCAAATCAGCCGAAGGTATCCAGACTATAGATCTACACTAGAAACGTCTACAGTCAATAGGTCTATCACTAATGGTAGACATGCACTAGGACGACGGGGCCAAAAGGGCGGCTACAATTGGGAGTAGTAACTTTAGCAAGCAAAGCGGTACACTAATGGGGCTTGTTTGTGGCAGAAAAGTGACAAAACATTCCTCCCCCCCCACCCCAAAAAAAAGTGTCTACTTTTTTGTGTTGACCATTTACATGTCAACCTTTTGACACTGTCGATCTAATGCATGTCTACAATTAGTGGTAGACCCATTGACTGTAGACCTTTTTAGTGTAGATCTAATAATCCACACCCACGGCAGAGTCTGATAGACCTTTTGCTAGTGGATATTTTAAATACAGCAATTATGTTATTTATATGGAAATTACATCGCTATTTGTATTCATCTTTGCATACACCACGGGTATATAGGCTAAATGTATGCTTCTAAAGCTATCCAATAATCTTTATTTCTCTTACGTCATAGAGGATGCTGGGGACTCCGAAAGGACCATGGGGTATAGACGGGCTCCGCAGGAGACATGGGCACTCTAAAGACTTTAGATGGGTGTGCACTGGCTCCTCCCTCTATGCCCCTCCTCCAGACCTCAGATAGTTCCTGTGCCCAGAGGAGAATGGGTGCACTACAGGGGAGCTCTCCTGAGTTTCTCTGAAAAAATAATTTTGTTAGGTTTTTTATTTTCACGGAGCACTGCTGGCAACAGGCTCCCTGCATCATGGGACTGAGGAGAGAGAAGCAGACCTACTTAAATGATAGGCTCTGCTTCTTAGGCTAGTGGACACCATTCGCTCCAGAGGGAGTCGGAACGCAGGTCTCCCCTCGCCGTTCGTCCCGGAGCCGCGCCACCGTCCTCCTCACAGAGCCGGAAGATAGAAGCCGGGTGAGTATAAGAAGAAAGAAGACTTCAAAGGCGGCAGAAGACTTCAGATCTTCTCTGAGGTAACCCTGCGCACCATTGCTCCCACACACAACACACACGGCAGGCACTGATGGGCGCAGGGGGGGCGCCCTGGGCAGCAATTTTAAACCTCTAGGACTGGCTAAAATGAATATATAGGCTCCGTGGGCTGTATATAGTAAATCCCCCGCCAGTATTTAAAGAAATTGAGCGGGATCGAAGCCCGCCGCTGAGGGGGCGGAGCTTGATCCTTCAGCACTAACCAGCGCCATTTTCTCCACAGACACTGCAGAGAAGCTGGCTCCCCAGACTCTCCCCTGCTGAACACAGTGACACAGGGCAGAAAAGAGGGGAGGGGGAGGGCACTTGTAAGGCGAAGTGGGTGTATTATATGCACATAATTATATAAAAGCGCTATTTAGCTGGGAATTGGTTTTTCCAGTGTCAGTTGGCGCTGGGTGTGTGCTGGCATACTCTCTCTCTGTCTCTCCAAGGGGCCTTATTGGGGATCTGTCTCCATATAAATATCCCTGTGTGTGGGGGGGTGTCGGTACGAGTGTGTCGGCATGTCTGAAGCGGAAGGCTCTTCTAAGGAGGAGGTTGAGCAGATGATTGTGGTGTCTCCGTCGGCAACGCCGACACCTGATTGGTTGGACATGTGGAATGTTTTAAATGCAAATGTGACATTATTACATAAGAGGTTGGACAAAGCAGAGTCCAGGGAAAAAGCAGGGAGTCAATCCATGGCTTTGACTATGTCACAGGGCCCTTCAGGGTCTCAAAAACGTCCCCTTTCCCAAATGGCAGACACTGATACCGACATGGATTCTGACTCCAGTGTCAACTACGATGATGCAAGGTTACACCCAAGGGTGGCGAAAAGTATTCATTATATGATTATTGCAATAAAAGATGTTTTGCATATCACAGATGACCCCTCTGTCCCTGACACAAGGGTACACATGTTTAAGGAAAAGAAACCTGAGGTGACATTTCCCCTATCTCATGAGCTGAACACATTATTTGAAAAAGCTTGGGAAACTCCAGACAAAAAACTGCAGATTCCCAAAAGAAATCTTATGGCGTATCCTTTCCTGGCACAGGACAGGGTACGGTGGGAATCCTCGCCCAGGGTAGACAAGGCTTTGACGCGCTTATCCAAGAAGGTGGCGCTACCGTCTCCAGACACGGCAGCCCTCAAGGATGCTGACCGCAGACAGGAAACTACTTTAAAATCAATTTATACAAATATGGGTGCTTTGCTCAGACCGGCAATAGCATCGGCTTGGGTTTGTAGCGCGGTACCAGCTTGGACAGATACCTTGTCAGCTGATATGGATACCCTAGATAGGGATACCATTTTGTTGATCTTAGGTCACATCAAAGACGCAGTCTTATATATGAGGGACGCTCAGAGAGACGTCTGCCTACTAGGTTCACGGGCCAACGCCATGGCGATTTCTGCTAGGCGAGCACTGTGGACCCGCCAGTGGACGGGTGATGCCGACTCAAAAAGGCATATGGAAGTTTTACCTTACAAGGGTGAGGTTTTATTTGGGGAAGGTCTCGCGGACCTGGTTTCCACAGCTACCGCGGGTAAATCTACTTTTTTGCCTTCTGTTCCCCCACAGCAAAAGAAAATACCACAGTATCAGATGCAGTCCTTTCGGTCGCATAAGTCCAGAAGAGGTCGGGGCTCTTCCTTCCTCGCCAGAGGTAAGGGTAAAGGGAAAAGAATGCCTGCTACGGCCAGTTCCCAGGAACAGAAGTCCTCCCCGGCTTCTACTAAATCCACCGCATGACGCTGGGGCTCCACTGGGAGAGTCCGCTCCGGTGGGGGCACGTCTTCGACTCTTCAGCCACGTCTGGATTCAGTCGGACGTGGATCCTTGGGTGATGGAAATTGTATCCCAAGGCTACAAGCTGGAATTCGAAGACGTGCCTCCCCGCCGATTCTTCAAATCGACTTTACCAACGTCTTCCCCAGAGAGGGAGATACTTTTAGCTGCAATTCAAAAGCTGTGTCTACAGCAAGTGATTATCAAGGTTCCCTTAATACAACAGGGAAAGGGTACTATTCAACCCTATTTGTGGTCCCGAAACCGGATGGCTCGGTCAGACCCATTCTAAACTTAAAATCACTGAACCTGTACTTAAAAAGGTTCAAGTTCAAGATGGAATCGCTAAGGGCAGTGATCTCCAGCCTGGAAGGGGGGGATTTTATGGTGTCACTAGACATAAAGGATGCGCACCTTCATGTCCCCATTTATCCTCCTCATCAGGCGTACCTGAGATTCGCTGTACAGGACTGTCATTACCAATTTCAGACGTTGCCGTTTGGGCTTTCCACGGCCCGAGCGTTTTCACCAAGGTATTGGCGGAAATGATGGTACTCCTGCGCAGGCAAGGAGTCACAATTATCCCGTACTTGGACGATCTCCTGATAAAAGCGAGATCAAAGGAACAGTTACTGAAAAGCGTGTCGCTCTCCCTGAGAGTGCTGCAGCGACATGGCTGGATCCTAAATCTACCAAAGTCACAGTTGGTTCCAACAACTCGGCTGTCTTTCGTAGGCATGATTCTGGACACAGAACAAAAGAGGGGTTTTCTCCCGATGGAAAAAGCCCAGGAACTCCAGAACATGGTCAGAGACCTGTTAAAACCAAAAAGAGTGTTAGTACATCAATGCACTCGGGTACTGGGGAAAATGGTGGCGACCTACGAGGCCATCCCCTTCGGCAGGTTTCATGCGAGGACTTTTCAGTGGGACCTTCTGGACAAGTGGTCCGGGTCCCACCTTCAAATACATCAGAAAATAACCCTATCCCCCAGGGCCAGGGTGTCTCTCCTGTGGTGGCTGCAGAGTGCTCACCTTCTAGAAGGTCGCAGGTTCGGCATTCAGAACTGGGTTCTGGTGACCACGGACGTGAGCCTCCGAGGATGGGGAGCAGTCACACAAGCAGGAATTTTCAGGGACTGTGGTCAAGCCAGGAGGTTTGTCTACACATCAACATACTGGAATTAAGGGCCATATACAACGGCCTACGACAAGCGGAGAATCTTCTTCGCGACCTACCGGTTCTGATTCAATCAGACAACGTCACAGCCGTGGCTCATGTAAACCGCCAAGGCGGGACAAGGAGCAGAGTGGCAATGGCGGAAGCCACCGGGATTCTGCGCTGGGCAGAAAATCACGTAAGCGCTCTGTCATTCTGGGAGTGGACAACTGGGAAGCAGACTTCCTCAGCAGACACGATCTCCATCCAGGAGAGTGGGGTCTTCATCAAGAAGTCTTTGCAGAAATAACAAGTCTTTGGGGACTTCCTCAAATAGACATGATGGCATCACGCCTCAACAAGAAGCTTCGGGGGTATTGTGCCAGGTCAAGGGACCCTCAGGCAGTAGCGGTGGACGCCCTGGTGACACCGTGGGTGTTTCAGTCGGTCTATGTGTTCCCTCTTCCTCTCATCTCAAAAATATTGAGAATCATAAGACGAAAAAGAGTACGGACAATACTCATTGTTCCAGATTGGCCTCGAAGGGCCTGGTATTCAGATCTTCAGGAGATGCTCACTGGAGATCCGTGGCCTCTTCCTCTCAGAGAGGACCTGTTGCAACAGGGGCCCTGCGTGTTCAAAGACTTACCGCGGTTACGTTTGACGGCATGGCGGTTGAACACTGAATCCTAGCGGGGAAGGGTATTCCGGAAGAAGTCATCCCTACTCTGATAAAGGCTAGGAAGGAAGTAACGGCGAAACATTATCACCGTATTTGGAGGAAGTATCTATCTTGGTGTGAAGCCAAGAATGCTCCTACGGAAGATTTCCACTTGGGCCGTTTTCTCCACTTTCTACAGACAGGAGTGGATATGGGCCTAAAGCTAGGCTCAATTAAGGTACAGATTTCGGCCCTATCTATATTCTTCCAGAAGGAATTGGCTTCTCTCCCAGAAGTCCAAACTTTTGTAAAGGGAGTGCTACACATCCAGCCTCCTTTTGTGCCCCCAGTGGCACTATGGGACCTTAACGTGGTGTTACAGTTCCTAAAATCTCACTGGTTTGAACCTCTTCAAACAGTTGAATTAAAGTTTCTCACTTGGAAGGTGGTCATGTTGTTGGCCTTGGCATCTGCAAGGCGGGGGTCCGAATTGGCGGCCTTATCTCATAAGAGCCCCTATCTAATTTTCCATGAGGATAGAGCAGAGTTGAGGACTCGTCCTCAATTTTTGCCTAAGGTGGTGTCATCGTTTTATATGAACCAACCTATTGTGGTGCCTGTGGCTACGTGAGACTTGGAGGATTCCAAATCCCTTGATGTAGTCAGGGCCTTAAAAATTTACGTAGCCAGGACGGCTCGGGTTAGGAAAACAGGCACTGTTTGCCCTGTATGCAGAAAACAAGGTTGGCGCTCCTGCTTCTAAGCAGACTATTGCTCGCTGGATCTGTAACACGATTCAGCAGACTCATTCTACGGCTGGATTGCCGTTACCAAATTCAGTGAAGGCCATTCCACTAGGAAGGTGGGCTCTTCTTGGGCGGCTGCCCGAGGCGTCTCGGCCTTACAGCTTGGTCGGGTTCAAACACTTTTGCAAAATTCTACAAGTTTGATACCCTGGCTGAGGAGGACCTCATGTTTGCTCAATCGGTGCTGCAGAGTCATCCGCGCACTCCCGCCCGGTTTGGAGCTTTGGTATAATCCCCATGGTCCTTACGGAGTCCCCAGCATCCACTAGGACGTAAGAGAAAATAAGATTTTAAACCTACCGGTAAATCTTTTTCTCCTAGTCCGTAGAGGATGCTGGGCGCCCGTCCCAGTGCGGACATATCTCTGCATGACTTGTATATAGTTATTGCTTACATAAGGGTTATGTTACAGTTAAGATCAGTCGTTGGCTGATACTGTTTTGTTTCATACTGTTAACTGGTTGCGTATATTCCATGTTATATGGTGTGGGCTGGTATGAATCTTGCCCTTGGATTAACAGGATATTTGTACTGTCCGTCTCCTCTGGGCACAGTTTCTCTAACTGAGGTCTGGAGGAGGGGCATAGAGGGAGGAGCCAGTGCACACCCATTCTAAAGTTCTTTATAGTGCCCATGTCTCCTGCGGAGCACGTCTATACCCCATGGTCCTTACGGAGTCCCCAGCATCCTCTACTGACTAGGAGAAAAAGATTTACCAGTAGGTTTAAAATCTTATTTTTTAATGTATGCCTTAGAAATATTTGTGAGACATTGAGGCACGTCCACATAATCACCTCACTTTCTCTGTTCAGTTTGACAGAGACTATTGAAGGGCTGCAGGGTCACATTGAGGACCTTCAGAGACAAGTGGATGACCTGAAGAAGCCGGGACGTGCTTGTCGCAGTCGTGAGAGGTTTGAGCAATCTAGGTCAACCCACAGCTTCTCCTGTCTGAAGGAGCTGTATGATCTCCGCAAGTAAGTCTGGTCTTATACAATATTCTATTTCTTCAAGAACTTACAATTGCTTTAAATGTTCATAGAACTATACATCCCATAACTAAAATGATGATACTTTAACACTAACTAGCAGTACCTTTGGGATCCAGTATATAGGCCTACTCACAATTTGCAAGATAAACCTGGCCCATGGTCCGTGTTTCTTTGTCCTTACAGATGAGAAAGCTTAAATGTCATACCATGGCAATGCTTCAGGTCTTTCTTGTGTTGAGAACTCGCCTTAGGTTACTGCTTCTCTCACATAGGCCTAGTTACAGCACTGGCTAGATATGGGTACTGCAGAGTAACTTAGTTACGTCTGTCCAAGACTATGTAATATGTGAACAGGTAAAAATTTTGCGTTTTCCAGGTGCAATAAATTATTTTCTTGTATCTGTAGGTATTTTGTTTATGATCATGTCTTTGCGGAGAAGATCACATCCTTACATGTGCAACCTGGTCCCATAGAGGAGGAAAACGAGAACCTCAGAAAGACCTTGGCTCTTTTGGAAACGCAGTTCAGCCTAGAACGCAAAAAAAGAGAGAACTTGGAAGAGGAGTACAATCTAGTGCTAAGGGAAAATGCAGAACTGGAGCAGATCCTTAGCGACAGAGACTCCTGTCATGCCCGTGCTGAAGAGCTGGAGGCAGAGGTGGCTGAAATGCGTCAGATATGTCGGACAGACAGCGTATTTGCAAGCAGTGTTGAAAAGCTGATACCAGAGTCCATATTTATCTCCTTCAAAGAAATTGCAGATAAGGATTTTGAACAGGTGACATGTATACAGGTTACAGAGGTGGACAAAAAGCCTTTAAAAAGAAGCTCCAGTGAGATGATTCTGCCAACTGTTACTGCAGAAGCTATCAGAAATGGACATGAGGAGACCTGTATCAGGAGGACTGAGGATGTTAAGCAAAGGGGAATTTCGCTTCTTAATGAGGTTGACTCTCAATACAGTGCTCTGAAGGTGAAATACGAGGAACTTCTTCAGCGGTGCCAGCTGGAAGAGGACTCCTCAGGCCACAAAGCTTTCCAGACATCAAAGCCATCCAGAAGCCCGTCCAGTATAGACCACTTGCCACCAGATGTACTAGGTTCTGCAAAGTACAATGCTAGTTCCCCTGTCTCTCAGCCAGAGTATAAAGTTCTCTTTCAGGAAATATTTAGCTGCATTAACAAAACCAAACAAGAGATTAGTGAGCACAGAACAAAATACAAATCTGTTTCTAACCACCCGAGTAGCTAGAAGGACCAGCATTCCTGAACTTTTTATATTTTTTCTAATTAAATGTACCCACTACTTAAAAAAAGGGAAAAAAATGTGTATGTTCATATGTTTATTTTCACCTAAATTATTATTATTTTTTTAATTCTTGCCCCCAAGACTACTTATGACTTTCTCTTGGCTTCCTCACAAGCCAATTAACACGTTCAACTGAGACGACCCAGACTGGTGATGGATTGCATTATGCTTAATTCATGTATTTTTACTATAAGTTATTTGGTTTTCTCAGATATGCTTTAATTATATCTGCTTAGGGACTTATAATATGAGTAGTTATCTACTTTGATAAGACCTTCAACCATGTTTGTTACTACTTGGGAAGAAGCCATACAACAAGCACTGTTTCGGTGTGACAAAATGTATTTTCTAAATTAAAGTACTTGCAGTCTTTTACTGTGTGAGGATAGCACAATATGAATCTTGGATTATATTATGCATGACCGCAGTGTAGGGACCAAGAATTATTATTTTTTTTTATTGTAGATTGTCTGCATAAGGTTATGGAACTAATATCTATATTTTACTCTTAGCGTCCTTTTACAAGAAACTAAAGGAGGGATTGGGGCAGTTATCATTTATGGAAGGTATTTATCAAAGCTCTGAGAAAGATAAAATTGTGAGCGAAAATACCAGCCAATCGGTTTCTGTCTTACATTTTACAGGCTGTGTTTGAAAAAGCATAGTTAGAAGCCGATTGGTTGGTACTCTATCTAACAATTTTATCTCTCTCCAAGCTTTGATAAATAGCCCTTCGTCCCAGAGAGAGATTTAAAATAATACTGTGAAGTAGTAGTGAGAGAGTAGGCTAATATATTGCACTTAATATAAGCTGTAGAACTTCTGTCGTAAATGTTTGTCTTTACAGAATTCCTATTTATTACTTCAACATTCCCAATGTACTCCGCTCACAGACACAGGAGGCTCGGCCTATACACATTCTTCAGATACAGCTTATTTGTTCCAAAGACTTTTGTCTGAATTCTGTATTGAGAACAAGCAAACACAATAGGGAGTTTTATCGGGAGTTTTTCTATTTTGTAATTCTAAATATTTAACTTACTAAAATAACTGTTTAATGGACTGACTTGTTAGGTAACTACAAAATCATCATTACTGATCTGTGATATGGCTTCAGGACTGATGTCTGAAAAATCACGTCATTCAGTATGTAGGACAGGAGTAATAAAATGTATTTTTTATTTAGTATATATAGAAAAGTATGTGCAAGAGTTTTGGGTATTATTTGATGACAATTATGACGCGCACACACACAACCTATAGAACTGGAATGCAGCTATATTTTTTTGCTAACAATTTAGGAAATCCAAGCTAACATTTGATTTGTTACTTTAAAGCACATTACACATTACTGCATCAATTATGAGCCATAGTATATTGCTTGGCATGAGCTAATGAGCATCATGGGAAATGAGCCACTATGAAAACAGTCTGATGAATGTTAGTGTGTTCTCATGTGAGGTGCTGGGATAAAAGGTTTGAGGTTGGTGGCAGTAAGTATTCATGAATCCTAGAAGGTAAAAGTATGTTAGCTCAGCTACTAGAGTCTTAGGACTCGTTCACATGTGTAAAAAGTGGTAAAACACATGAAAACCAAACGTGTGTTCTGTTACATGCATTGCGCTTTTATCCAGTACAAACTATTGTACTGGTAGCGTATGTTAATGCATGAGAAATATCTCATGCTATGATCTGCAGTTATAGACACAATAGTGGCAACAGACCTATAAGAAAATCATTCATTACAATGTAATTGCAGTTTGCAGGAGTAAGTAGCTGTACAGCACGGAGTATGAATAGATATCAGGTCCATACAAACAATGACACCAGTTGTTGGTAAATAACCTGTGCTAACAAGGGCCTGCTTTAGAATGGATATGTATGTTTTCCAAGGTCTTTTCCTAGTCAGAAGAAAACTGCATTATTATAAATAATGTGAGAAGTATTTCCTGCATAATGTGTGATTCGGTGCTAACATTTTTTTTTTTTTTAATCCTATAGTTTACTGATGGGCAAAATAAAGACATCTCTTCTTGCATTAATGACGTGTCTGTAGCTTCTGATTTATAGCGTGCAGCAATCTGCACAAGAACGGGGTAGCATAGGAAGTCAGTGCATGAGATACAAAGCATTATTATTCATTGTTTGAAAAGCCTTGCTGACGTTATACAATCTGTAACAAACACCATCATAAAACAAGACTGAGTAGTAAAGGAGCTAATAGCGTTGTGCTTATAATCTGTCATTAAATAATTACATTTGTAGGGGTATCATGGTGGCAATACTTCTATAAACTCTAAAGCTAGGTACACACTCGGATAGTTTTTTTGGTCAGCCCGACAATCGGATGATTTTTCGGGAAATTGTATCCACCAATATCTGAGCTACACACTAAAGTGTTTTGTTTTTTTAAGTTACCAGTTTTTACCACACCACACGGCATTTGCATAGAGTATGTCCGCCCCAAAGGAGGATGACATAGTGACAGGAAAACCTAGGAAATATGGGCAGGTTATTGAGAATGCGCACACACTGCTCGATATCGATTGTGATCGAGGTATTTGGTTTGGGATGACAGATTGCTAAATTGATCGCTTGTGTGTGACCAAGATTTCTCTTACGTCCTAGAGGATGCTGGGGACTCCAAAAGGACAATGGGGTATAGACTGGAACCACAGGAGACATGGGCACACTAAAAGACTTTCACTGGGTGTGAACTGGCTCCTCCCTCTATGCCCCTCCTCCAGACCTCCGTTAGATTCTGTGCCCAGGAGTGACTGGACACACACTAGGGGAGCTCTACTGAGTTTCTCTGAAAATACTTTTGTTAGGTTTTTTATTTTCATGGAGACCTGCTGGCTACAGGCTTCCTGCATTGTGGAACTGAGGGGAGAGAAGTCAGACCTACTTCTTAGTTCAAAGGCTCTGCTTCTCAGGCTACTGGACACCATTAGCTCCAGAGGGTTCGATCACTTGGTGCGCCTAGCTGCTTGTTCCCGGAGCCGCGCCGTCACCCCCCTCACAGAAGAAAGAAGCCGGGTGAGTATTAGAAGAACAGAAGACTTCAGTGACGGCAGAAGACTTCAGTAACGGAGGTACAGCGCAGCGGTCGCGCTGCGCTCCATGCTCCCACACACCAACGGCACTTGCAGGGCGCTGGGGGGGGGGGGGGGGAGCGCCCTGGGCAGCAGTTACTGAGGGTCTTTTTACACTGGCAAGAGGCATATTCGGCGCCGGGCACCGTATACGATACTCCCGCCAGTATAAATATTTCAAATTTGAGCGGGACTACAGCGCGCCGGAAAGGGGCGGGGCTTAGCCGCACAGTTTACCAGTGCCATTTTATTCTCCACAGCCGCTGCAGAGACGCTGGCCCGGACCTCCAAGCTCCTTACAAGTAACAAGGGAGCAAAACGGGGGGGAGGCACGGGCAATTTGGTGCTTTATATGTTTATATTCTACAGCGCAAACAACATTTTATATGTTTTGTAGTATATGCGCGCTGGGGTGTGAGCTGGCATACTCCCTCTGTGTTCTCTCTACAGGCTTCCCGGTGGATCTGTCCCCTTCTTTGGACGGTGTGGGTGTGTCGGTACTGTGTGTCGACATGTCTGAGGCTGAGTGTTCCTCCCCAGAGGAAGTTACTGGGGGAGCAGAAAAAGATTTGGGAATGACTGTCGGCACAGCCGACCGTTGATTGGGTGAATATGTTGAGTACACTGAATGCAAATGTGGCATTATTGTGTAAGAGGCTGGATAAATCTGATTCTCAGGCACAAACATGGAGGAAATCCATAGAGGACGCTTTGTCTCAGGTACAGACCCCCTCAGGGTCACAAAAACTTTAATTTACCCAGATGGCAGATACAGATACCGACACAGACTCTGACTCCAGTGTCGATTTCAATGAGGCTACTTTACATCCAAAGGTAGTTAAGAGTATTCAGTACATGATTGTGGCTATTAAAGATGTTTTGCATATTTCTGGAAAGCCCCCTGTTCCAGATAAGTGGGTTTGTTTGTATAAGGGGAAAAAGCCTGAGGTGACGTTTCCCCCCTCTCATGAACTGAACGCTCTTTGTGAAAAGGCTTGGGAGTCGCCTGACAAAAGGTGGCAGATTCCCAAGAGAATTTTGATGGCATATCCTTTCCCCTCTGACGACAGGGAGAAATGGGAGTCGTCTCCCAAGGTGGACAAGGCTCTATCCCAATTGTCCAAAAAGGTGGCGCTTCCGTCTCCTGACACGGCTGCCCTCATGGATCCAGCGGATCGCAAGCAGGAGACGACATTGAAGGCCATTTTCGTTACTACTGGTGCATTACTCAGACCTGCTGTGGCGTCGGCGTGGGTGAGTAGTACTATTGCTAAGTGGGCTGATAATTTAGCTTCTGATATGGATACCCTTGATAAGGATAACATTCTTTTGACTCTTGGTTATATCAAGGACACTGCAGATTACCTAAATGATGCGGCGAGGGATATTGGCCTCTTGGGATCAAGAGCCAATGCCATGGCGGTCTCGGCCAGGAGGGCGCTGTGGATTCATCAATGGAATGCTGATGCCGACTCAAAGAAAGCGATGGAAGGTAGTGTCTTGTTTGGTGATGGCCTTGCTGATCTGGTGTCTACCGCTACTGCGGGTAAGTCATCTTTTCTTCCTTATGTTCCCACACAACAGAAAAAGGCGCCCCATTATCAGATGCAGTCCTTTCGGCCTAATAAATACAAAAAAAGGAAAGGGCTCGTCCTTCCTTGCTTCCAAGGGTAGAGGAAGAGGAAAGAGGTCACCTGCTGTCTCTGGCGCCCAGGACAAAAAGTCCTCCCCGCCTCTACCAAGTCCACCGCATGACGTGCCGGTGGGGGGCCGTCTCCGAATCTTCAGTCAGGTCTGGTTTCAATCGGCCCTGGATCCTTGGGTCTTAGACATAGTGTCCCAAGGGTACAAGCTGGAGATTCAGGAGATGCCCCCCTCTCCCCCCCCCCCCCCCCCCCACCGCTTTTTCAAATCGGCCTTGCCAGTTTCTCTTCCAGAAAGAGAAGTGGTAAATGCTGCGATACAAAAGCTGTGTCAACAGAGGGTCATTGTCCCCGTTCCCCCATCCCAACGGGGGGAAGGGTTCTATTCGAGCCTCTTTGTCGTGCCGAAACCGGACGGTTCGGTCAGACCGATTCTGAACCTAAAATCCCTCCGTTCATACTTGAAAACTTTCAAATTCAAGATGGAATCTCTTCGAGCTGTGATCTGCAGCCTAGAAGGGGGGGATTTTATGGCGTCAGTCGACATAAAGGATGCCTACTTACACGTCCCGATATATCCTCATCAGGCCTTCCTAAGATTTGCGGTGCAGGATTCTCATTACCAATTTCAGATGTTGCCGTTTGGGCTTTCCACGGCCCCGAGGGTTTTCACCAAGGTTAATGGCGGAAATGATGGTACTCCTTCGCAAGCAGGGGGTCACAATTATCCCATATTTGGACGATCTCCTGATAAAGGCGAGATCAAAGGAACAGTTGCTAAGAAATGTGGAACTCTCCCTGTCTGTTCTGCGACATCACGGTTGGAATCTAAATTTGCCAAAGTCCCTGTTGATCCCGACAACTCGGCTGCCCTTCTTGGGCATGATCCTAGACACGGAACTACAGAGTGTTTCTTCCGGTGGAAAAAGCTCTGGAAATACCGACCATGGTCAAGGAGCTTCTGAGACCGGCAAGAGTGTCGATTCATCAATGCACTCGAGTGCTAGGGAAGATGGTTGCGGCTTACGAAGCCATTCCGTTTGGCAGGTTTCATGCCCGGGTGTTTCAGTGGGATCTGCTGAACAAATGGTCCGGGTCTCACCTGCACATGCACCGGAAAATAAGTATCTTTCAGGACCAGGACCGGTGTATGTGTTCCCTCCTCTTCCAGGACCAGGAAGGTTTTCACCTTCTAGAGGGACGCAGATTCTGAATCCAGGACTGGGTCATGCTGACCACAGATGCAAGTCTCCGAGGCTGAGGCGCAGTCACACAAGGAAGAAGTTTCCAGGGAAAATGGTCAAGCCAGGAATCTTGTCTCCACATAAATGTTCTCGAGTTAAGAGCCTCCTGCAAGCGAAGAACCTTCTTTAGGGTCTCCCTGTCCTGATCCAGTCGGACAACATAACAGCGGTGGCGTACGTAAACAGCCAAGGCGGAACAAGGAGCAGGGCGGCAATGGCGGAGGCCACGAGTTCTCCGCTGGGTGGAACAGAACGTGAGCGCTCTGTCAGCAGTCTTCCTTCCAGACGTGGACAACTGGGAAGCAGACTTCCTCAGCAGACACAATCTCCATCCAGGAGAGTGGGCTCTTCATCAAGAGGTATATGCAGAAGTGACAAGGAGTTGGGGAATTCCTCAAATAGACATGATGGCGTCTCGCCTCAACAAGAATCTTCCGAAGTATTGTTCCAGGTCGAGGGACCCCCAAGCCAGTGCAGTGGACGCCCTGGTAACTCCGTGGGTGTTTCAGTCGGTGTATGTGTTCCCCCCTCTTCCTCTCATTCCAAGAGTGTTGAAGATTATAAGACGAACAAGGGTTCAGGCTATACTCGTCGTTCCAGATTGGCCACGGAGGGCCTGGTATCCGGATCTTCAGGAATTGCTAATAGAAGATCCTTGGCCGCTTCCTCTAAGAGAGGACCTGTTACTGCAGGGGCCCTGCGTGTTTCTGGACTTACCGCGACTGCGTTTGACGGCGTGGAGATTGAACACGAAATCCTAGCTCGTAAAGGTATTCCCGGGGAGGTCACCCCACTCTCCTTAAGGCTAGGAAGGAGGTCACGGCAAAACATTATCACCGTATTTGGAGAAAATGTGTCGTGGTGTGAAACCAAAGCAGCTCCTGCGGATGAATTTCACTTGGATCATTTCCTCCATTTTTTGCAGGCAGGCGTGGATGCAGGCCTGAAATTGGGTTCCATCAAAGTGCAGATTTCGGCTTTATCTATTTTCTTTCAAAAAGAATTGTCCGCCCTTCCTGAGGTTCAGACTTTTGTGAAGGGAGTGCTGCATATCCATCCTCCATTTGTGGCACCGTGGGATCTTGAAGTGGTGTTACAGTTTCTTATGTCTCACTGGTTTGAACCTTTGCGAAAGGTTGAGTTAAAGTTTCTCACTTGGAAAGTGGTTATGCTTTTGGCTTTGGCGTCTGCCAGACGAGTGACAGAATTGGCGGCTTTGTCTCACAAGAGCCCATATTTAATTTTTCATGTGGATAGAGCGGAATTGAGGACTCGTCAACAATTTCTGCCGAAGGTGGTTTCTTCGTTTCACATAAATCAACCTATTGTGGTACCTGTGGCAGTCCCAAAATCTCTTGATGTTGTAAGAGCTTTGAAAATTTATGTCACCAGAACAGCTTTTATTAGGAAAACGGAAGCTCTGTTTGTCCTGTATGCTTCCAACAAGATTGGAAATCCTGCTTCCAAGCAGACTATTGCACGCTGGATTTGTAATATGATTCAGCACGCTCATTCTTCGGCTGGGTTGCCGTTGCCGAAGTCAGTAAAGGCCCATTCTACCAGTAAGGTGGGCTCTTCTTGGGCGGCTACCCGAGGGGTCTCGGCACTTCAACTTTGCCGAGCAGCTACGTGCTCGGGTTCAAACACTTTTGCTAAGTTCTATAAGTTTGATACCCTGGCTGAGGAGGACCTCATGTTCGCTCAATCGGTGCTGCAGAGTCGTCTGCACTCTCCCGCCCGGTCTGGAGCTTTGGTATAGACCCCATGGTCCTTTTGGACTCCCCAGCATCCTCTAGGACGTAAGAGAAAATAGGATGCTGGGCGCCCATCCCAGTGCGGACTGTTACTTGCAGTTGTATTGATACACAACCTTCGTGTAACCGAAAACAACAAGTATCAGTTATATTCAGCTTGTTGCTGTTGTGTTAGTTCATACTGTTATCTGGTATTCCTGCTTATCCAGTTGTACGGTGTTTTTGTGGTGTGTGCTGGTATGTCTCTCGCCCTAGTTTAACAAAAATCCTTTCCTCTAAATGTCCGTCTCCCCTGGGCACAGTTCCTATAACTGAGGTCTGGAGGAGGGGCATAGAGGGAGGAGCCAGTTCACACCCAGTTAAAGTCTTTTAGTGTGCCTATGTCTCCTGCGGATCCCATCTATACCCCATGCTCCTTTTGGAGTCCCCAGCATCCTCTACGGACTAGGAGAAAAGGATTTACCGGTAGGTATTAAAATCCTATTTTTCCAGAATTATCGGTGGAACGATCACTTCGTACACACCATACAATAAAGTTGGCAGAGAACCCAGTTATTGGCAAATCGGATCAATAATTGTATGGTGTGTACCTACAGTACAGAGAATCTTCACTTGTGATTTTCTGAATAGCTTTTTCTCTGTGGGCCCTATACAGTGAGTTCCCGCTGCAAATGTATTGTCAATGTAATAGGCAAAACCAGTGCTGATGGCTGGCAATCCTAAAACATGGACCAACAGTAGCAAATCATGTCCCACATCACACAATTGGACCCAATAATAATATATAAACACAATTTATTAATATTTATTTCTCTAGCATCCATAAGGGATACTGGGGTTCACTTAGCATGATGGGGTATAGATGGGATCCAAAGGAGCTGTTGCACTTTAAATGTCTTCAACTGGGTGTGCTGGCTCCTTCCCTCTATGCCCCCTCCCACAGGCAGTTTAGAGAAATGTGCCCTCAGGGGAGGATGCACACTCCGGAGTTCCAGAGAGTTTTCTTCAGTTTATTTTAAAACTTTATTTCTCTTACGTCCTAGAGGATGCTGGGGTCCACATTAGTACCATGGGGTATAGAAGGGGGCATTAGGAGCCATGGGCACTTTAAGAGATCAATAGTGTGGGATGGCTCCTCCCTCTATGCCCCTGCTACCAGATTCGGTATAGAAAATGTGCCCGGAGGAGCCGGTCACAGCTAGGGGAGCTCTTAGGAGTTTTCTTAGTTTTTATTTTAATTAGATCTTTAGGTACAGGAAGGCTGCTGGCAACAGCCTCCCTGCTTTGTGGTTAGGGGGGGGAACCAACTCTAGAAGTTAATGGTTCTCTATCTCTGCTGACAGGACACTGAGCTCCTGAGGGTGATGATCGCAAGCCCACGAGGCGACCGCTCTCTCCCGCAGCACGCCCGCCACCCCCTAACAGAGCCAGAAGTCAGAAGAGTGGTGAGTACAGCGCCGGTGTCCCGGTTAGCAGGTCGCCGGTGGGTATGGCGGCACAAGGGTGGAGCGCTGCTCTGACAGGCTGTGCTCCAGGAAGGCCAGCGCAGTCACCATAAACTGGTTACAGACGCTAACAGGGGCTAATCCCGCTGTTAGCATAGAGACCTCCGGCCAGTATAATCAAATTTGCGCAGGAGGCCGCGTGACATTGTGGGGGGCGGGGCTTCTCAGAGCGGATCCAGCACTCACCAGCGCCATTTTCCTCCTTGCAGAAACCGAAGAAGCGCTGACCCTCCACATAACTCCAGTTACTGCCGTACCAGGGTGTTATAGATAGGGGGGGGGGAGTGAAGTCTTAGTAATAATAACCATGTTAAGGTTGGTTTCTCAGTGCCGGGATTTTATCATAACTGCTCCAAAGGGTGCTGTGTGGCTGGTTCCTTAGACTCTGTGACTCTCTGAAGGTACTCTGGGGGGGGAAACTATCTGACATTTTACTGTGTGTGTATATCCCACATTACCATGGCTCTGTCCCCTGTGCTGCAGAGTGTTTATCTTCTCCTGAGGAGTCTATCCCATGTACTCAGGACTGCAATATACTGTCTTAGCCTTCTGAATCCAAACCCCCATGGGTGGTTTCTTTAAGGGGAATTATATCCCAGATTTCTATAAGGATGTCACATACTGAGATAGAGATGCAGTTTTTGAGGAAATCTGTGGCGGGGTTGTAAACGTCGATTTACATACAGGACTATAAGCAACACTTTAAAAACACATTAAATACACTTTAAAATGGAGCCGCTGCGGCCGTTTGTGATCAACCTTAGCCTACGTACTTTTTACACCATTAGCGTTCAAAGCCCCGTACCATGTACACACTTTGCGTACAAACGCTGCGCTGGCCGTACAAAGTACACGCAGTGCGTACACACCCAAAGACACGCCATGAGCACTTTGCAGCTACACGTGTGACTGAAATACACTTATAACATTAGCAGGGAAAAGAGACACAACACCAGATTGTATTTAAGATGCTGGGTTTCGTCACACCAACATATAATTGTTGAAAGGGCGTTACAATAACAACAATACAATACAATAGAAAAATGGCTACAGTCAATGGTACTTACGTTTTGGTTTCGCCTGCTCTTCCCGGCCGGTCCTTAGTCATCAGGGGAGATGACCTTCAGAGTCTGTGATAGTGACCTGGCCTGCAGCTGGCTTTTTATACAGTGGATAAAAACATAAGACACTGTGTGCTCTTCTTCCATTGGTTTGGGGGTGGGACATATCCTGTGCACCGGGGATCATTGGTCAGCTCAAGAGGTGGGCGATGGCTAAGACTTGAGATGTGATTTCTGTTGTTTGCATCTGAGTTCCCGCCCCACGACCAGTTAAACCCATCACAACAATCATACATAAATCTGGTATTATTAATAATTTAATGTTGCAATATATGATAATATTATTATACCCACCAGATTAATGTTTACGTGACTCTGAACAATATGATCCCACACATGATATTATATATTTCCATCCTCAAGATATACATATACATATATCCATATCTATCTATCTATAATATATATATATATATATATATATACACACACACACACATACGCACACACACAAACTCTCTTGCTATTACAATTTGTTAGGAAATATATATATATATATATATATATATATATATTTCCTATCTCCAAGAGCTTAGACCAGGCCTGAGCCACTGCTCCCGCTGACTGGACGTGAGCTCCAGAGGGGTCTCATTGCACCCCGCCCAGGGGAACTCTCGCCCCGGCAGCCAACCGCGACCCCCTCAGGTGCTGGAGAAGTGGCGAGTGAGTCACTGTCCCCCCTTGTAAGTGGGGGGACAGTGTGAAGAGGGCGGCTAGAGGGTAGGAACACGGTCTTAACCGCGCTCCTGGAAGGCTCAGCAGTACTGCGGTGGGGCGCCCTGGTCCAGCTCCGGACCCTACACTGGTCACATCAAGCCTGTCGGGGTCTTCGGATCCAGGCCAGCATAACTCCTCCGGCCAGTATAATCATTCAGAGAGCGGGAAGACAGCGCCATTGAGGGGGCGGAGCTTCTCAGAGCGGACCCAGCAGCGTTCAGCGCCATTTTTCCTGCCTGCACTCACTGCCAAGTGGATCCAGGTCCCTCCAGAGCAATCTCCAGCTATTTGTACGGTACCAGGGGGTTGTAGAAGGGGAGGGGAGGCTGTATTATATGCTGTGTCACCTATTAAGGGGCACAGCCAGCGCGGGTTTAGGGTCTCCCTATACTCAAATAGCGCTGTGTGTAGGTTGGCTCCAATCTCTGTGTCTCTCTGCCATTCTTGGGGGGGAAACTCTGTCTACATAATACCCTGTGTGTTTGTGGGGTGTTTGAGGGTGTGTGACAACATGTCTAGGGACACTGTTTCATATGCTGCAGAGGATTTGTCTTCCCAGGAAGACTCCATACCATGTAATCAGGATTGCACTGTTTTAGCGCAAATCCCAGCTAGAGAGCCAGAATGGTTAGTCTCTCTAAAGGGACTATTTCACAGATTTCTGATAGGGTTGCTAGGACTGAGCATGCCACTCAGATCCTACAATCCTCTATGGTTTTATGGTGTGATACTGCCTACGCGGGGTCCCCTTCGGTACATTCTCACAAACGTGCACTTGCAATTATGCAGGATGACACGGACACCGACTCTGACGCTGCAGACGGTTACGGGGATGTATTGAGGGGGACAGCATTCCTTGCTAAGGAGGTGCAGTTGATGATTGAGGCAGTTAGGGATGTTTTACATATTTCGGACACAGCTCCGGTGGATAATAAGAAGCCCCGCCTCACTTTCCCGGCATCCAAAGAATTAAATGCTATCTTTGAAAAGGCATGGGAAACTCCGGAAAATAAATTCCAGATTCCCATGAGGGTCTTGGTGGCTTTTCCCTTCCCTGAGGAAGATGGAAAGAGATGGGAGTCCCCGCCGATCGTAGACGCCTCTGTCTCCAGGCTGTCCAAACAGGTGGTATTACCGGTCCCGGGGTCTACCGCGTTAAAGGACCCGTCAGATCGCAAGGTGGATGCTACGCTGAAATCCATTTACATGGCCTCAGGGGCTATATTGCGGCCTACTATAGCCTGTGCTTGGATTGCTAAAGCTATTGCCAGGTGGTCAATCACTCTACAGGAGGAGTTGTCTACGCTGGACAAAGGTGACATTGATTTATTTTTACATAATATTCAGGATTCTGCAGGGTTCCTGGTGGATTCCATGAAAGACCTGGGTTCCATGGCTGCGGGGATCTCCTCCATGTCTTTCTCGGCTCGCAAGGATCTCTGGCTGCGCAACTGGTCTGTAGACGCGGAATCCAGGAAGTGTGTGGAGGGCCTACCATACAAAGGTCAGGCTCTCTTTGGGGAAGCGCTGGATGCGTGGATTGCTATGGCTACCGCGGGTAAGTCTCCTTTTCTCCCCTCAGCTGCACCGGCTATGAAGAAGCCTTTTTCATCTTCCACGTCACAGTCCTTTCGGCCCGCAAGGCCTAGAAGAATAAGCCTTCGAACACCTTCTTTAGAGGTGGTCGTGCCAAGGGAAAGAAACCTGCTCCCGCAGGTTCCCAGACCCAGAAGCCCACTTCTGATACCCCTAAGTCCTCCACATGACGGTGGACAGCTAGGCCTGGAGGAAGGTCAGGTGGGGGCAAGACTTCGGCAGTTCAGCCACGTCTGGGTGTCGTCGGGTCTGGACCCCTGGGTTTTGGATATAGTGTCCAGAGGGTACAGACAGTAGTTCCAAGATCCCCCGCCTCACCGTTTCTTCAAGTCAGGCTTGCCAACCCTGCTGGCAGACAGGACAATTCTTCTGGAGGCCATCAAGAAATTGGTGGTGTCAGAGGTCATTGTTCCGGACCCACCTCAACAGTGGAACAAGGGTTTTTATTCGAACCTTTTTGTGGTACCAAAACCGAATGGTTCGGTACAGCCTATTCTAAACTTAAAATCTTTGAACCCTTACCTCAGGGAGTTCAAATTCAAGATGGAATCTCTGAGAGCTGTCATCTCAGGACTGACGGAGGGCGAGTTCCTGGTGTCTCTGGACATCAAGAATGCTTTCCTCCACATTCCCATTTGGGCGCTGCATCAAGCATATCTCAGATTTGCACTAACAGGCGATCACTATCAGTTCCAGGCGCTGCCGTTTGGCCTCTCTACGGCACCGAGGATCTTCACCAAGGTAATGGCGGAGATGATGGTTCTCCTTTGCAAACAGGGGGTGAACATAATTCCATATCTGGACGATCTCCTGATCAAGGCGTGGTCCAGGGAGAGGTTGTTGTGATCCATCGCACTCACGACACAGCTGCTCAGGAAGCACGGTTGGATCCTGAACCTTCCAAAGTCTAATCTGGAGCCGACAAGGCGGTTGTCTTTCCTGGGAATGATCCTCGACACAACCTACCCGGGTATTGGTTCATCAATGCATACGCCTTCTGGGGAATATGGTTGCCGCCTATGAGGCTCTGCAGTACGGCAGGTTTCATGCTCAACCTTTTCAACTGGACCTTTTGGACCAGTGGTCGGGCTCTCACCTACACATGCACAAGAGGATTTGCCTGTCTCTGAAAGCCAGGATTTCATTCCTCTGGTGGCTGCAACTTCCACACCTTCTGGAAGGGCGAAGGTTTGGCATTCAAGACTGGATCCTTTTAACCACAGATGCAAGTCTAAGAGGTTGGGGAGCAGTCGCTCTGGGAGAAGCCTTCCAGGGACGATGGTCTGATCAGGAGTCACTCCTCCCAATAAACATCCTGGAACTCAGGGCTGTGTAGAACGCCCTTCTGCAGGCAGCACACCTTCTACAGCATCAGGCTGTTCAGGTGCAGTCGGACAATGTGACCACAGTGGCCTACATAAATCGTCAAGGCGGAACAAAGAGCAGAGCTGCCATGGCAGAGGTGTCAAAAATCCTCAACTGGGCAGAAAGGCACACGGTGGCGATGTCGGCAATCTTCATTCCGGGCGTAGACAACTGGAAGCAGACTTCCTCAGCAGACACGATCTCCATCCAGGGAAGTGGGGCCTCCATCCGGAGGTGTTCGAGGAGGTAACCGGTTGGTGGGAGGTTCCCCACATAGACATGATGGCCTCACGCCTCAACAAGAAGCTACGGAGGTACTGTTCCAGGTCAAGAGACCCACAGGCAATGGCGGTGGACGCACTGGTAACACCGTGGGTGTTCAAGTCAGTGTATGTGTTCCCTCCACTTCCTCTGATACCAAAGGTTCTTCAGCTCGTGAGAAGAACAAAGGTTCTGGCAATCCTCATTGCTCTGGACTGGCCAAGGAGGGCTTGGTACGTGGATCTTCTGCTGGAAGATCCACGGCCTTTACCTCTTCGGGAGGATCTCCTTCTGCAGAGGCCGTTCGCTTATCAAGACTTACCACGGCTACGTTTGACGGCATGGCGGTTGAATGCCAGATCTTAGCTCGGAAAGGTATTCCGAGTGAGGTCATTCCTACCCTGATACATGCCAGGAAGGGGGTAACGTCTAAACATTACCATCGTATTTGGAAGAAATATGTTTCTTGGTGTGAGGCCAAGAAGTTTCCGGCGGTGGAGTTTCAACTTGGACGTTTTCTCCTTTTCCTGCAAGCAGGGTTGGATATGGGACTGAGACTGGGCTCCATCAAGGTCCAGATCTCTGCTGTGTCCATCTTCCAAAAACAATTGGCTGTTCTTCCTGAGGTTCAGACCTTTTTGAAAGGGGTTCTGCACATCCAGCCTCCATTTGTGGCACCTACGGCTCCATGGGATCTTGATGTGGTGTTGCAGTTCCTGCAATCTGCTTGGTTTGAGCCTCTACTAGAGGCTGATCTCAAGTTTCTCACGTGGAAGGCGGTCACCTTGTTGGCCTTGGCTTCTGCACGAATTGGGGGCTTTATCTTGTAAAAGCCCCTATCTGATCTTCCATGAAGACAGGGCGGAACTTTGAACTTGTCTACAGTTCCTGCCTAAGGTTGTGTCGGCTTTCCACATCAACCAACCTATTGTGGTGCCAGTGGCTACTGACTCCTCAATTACTTCAAAGGCCTTGGATGTAGTGGGTACTTTGAAGATTTACGTGAAGAGGACGGCTCGTCATAGGAAAAGTGACTCTCTGTTTGTCCTCTATGATCCAAAGAAAATTGGATGTCCTGCTTCTAAGCAGTCGATTTCCCGCTGGATCAGGTTCACTATTCAGCATGCTTATTCCACGGCAGGATTGCCGCGTCCGAGATCTGCAAAGGCCCACTCTACTCGTAAAGTGGGCTCTTCCTGGGCGGCTGCCCGGGTGTCTCGGTGGTACAACTTTGCCGAGCAGCTACTTGGTCTAGGTCGTACACGTTTGCCAAGTTTTACAAGTTCGATACTTTGGCCTCTGATGACCTCAAGTTTGGTCAAGTAGTGTTGCAGGAGCCTCCGCGCTCTCCCTCCCGTACTGGGAGCTTTGGTACATCTCCATGGTACTAATATGGACCCCAGCATCCTCTAGGACGTAAGAGAAAATAGGATTTTGGTTACCTACCGGTAAATTATTTTCTCATAGTCCGTAGAAGATGCAGGGCACCCACCCAGCACTACGTTTTCCTGCGTTGTTTTTTATGGTTCAGTGTTACCTGGTTCCTAGGTAAGTTCTGCGTTATTTACTGTTTCAGCTGTTGCGGAGTTGTTCCGGCATGTTGGCCGAATTCACATGTTTGTGTGAGCTGGTATGAATCTTGCCACTATCTGTGTAATTCCTTCTCTCGAAGTATGTCGCCTCCTCGGGCACAGTTTCTAGACTGAGTCTGGTAGGAGGGGTATAGAGGGAGGAGCCAGCCCACACTATTAAACTCTAAGTGCCATTGGCTCCTGGTGGACCCGTCTATATCCCATGGTACTAATATGGACCGCAGCATCTGCTACGGACTACGAGAAAAGGATTTACTGGTAGGTAACCAAAATCCTATTTTTATCTGTTACTGGTTCAACCGCTTTAAAAGAACTGGCTGAACGCAAGATTGAGAATACACTCAAATCAATATACACAGCTAATGGCGTCGCTTTACGGCCCACTATTGCTTGTGCATGGATTTCTAAAGCCATAGTAAAATGGCCAGGCACATTGCTAGAAGACTTAGCTACTATGGATAGAAGTGACATTGATTTGTTCTTACGTCACATACAGGATTCTGCAGGGTTCATGGTAGAGGCCATGAAGGACCTTGGCATGCTGAATGCATGGGCTACTGCTATGGCGGCCTGGGCGCGCAGAGGACTCTCTCTTCGCCAATGGACTGCGGATGCAAAATCCAAGAGAAGTGTGGAGAACCTACCCTTCACAGTTCAGGCTCTGTTTGGGGATGCTTTGGATGCATGGATCTCCACGGCAACTGCGGGTAAGTCAACTTTTCTTCCCTCAGCAACACCACCGGCTAGGAAGTCTTTTCCTTCGCCTACACTGCAGTCCTTTCGAACTGCAAAATTTAAGAAATCCAAACAATCTCCCACCTTCTTTAGAGGAGGTCGAGGAAAGTCCAAAAAACCTGCGCCATCAGGTACCTAGGAACAGAAGCCAGGTTCTGCTTCCTCAAAATCTTCAGTATTACGGTGGACCTCCCTGCATGTAGGTCGGGCAGGTGTGAGCAAGACTAAAAATCTTCAGTCACGTTTGGGAGTCATCATGTCTAGACCCCTGGGTAAAGGATATTGTGGCCCAGTGATACAGACTGGAGTTTCAACAACTCCCACCTCACAGATTCTTCAAATCAAGCTTACCAGTTTCGCTGGCAGACAGCGCTATCCTACAGGAAGCAATTCAAAAATTGGTTCAAACAAATGTCATTGTTCCTGTTCCACTCCACCTACAACACAAGGGTTATTACTCAAACCTGTTTGTGGTACTGAAATGGGACGGTTCGGTAAGGCCGATATTAAACCTAAAGTCATTGAACCCCTACTTGAGGGAATTAAAATTCAAGATGGAGTTTCTGAGAGAGGTGATCTCAGGTATGGAGGAGGGGGGAATTCCTGGTATCCCTGGATATCAAGGATGCATACCTTCACATTCCGATCTGGCCGCCTCACCAGGCTTCTCTAAGATTTGCGCTGCTGGCCTATCACTATCCGTTCCAAGCACTGCCATTTGGCCTCTCCAGAGCACAGAGGGTATTCACCAAGGTCATGGCGGAGATGATGCTACGCCTCCAAAAACAGGGTGTGAACATAATTCCATATTTGGACGATCTGCTGAAAAAAGCATCTTCCAAGGAGAAGTTGTTGCAGAGTATTGCTCTCTCAACTCGTCTACTCCAGGGTCATGGGTGGATCCTAAATCTTCCAAAGTCACATTTGGAGCCGACAAGGAGACTGCCCTCCCTGGGAATGATACTCGATACGGAAGTACAGAGGGTGTTTATACCGGTGGAGAAAACGTTTGGTGATCCAATCAATGGTCCGGGAACTCCTGAAACCGGCCAGGGTGTCGGTTCATCAGTGCATTCGTCTTCTGGGGAAGATGGTTGCCTCCTACGTGGCTCTTCAGTACGGAAGGTTCCATGCGAGATTCTTCCAACTGGATCTCCGAGACAAATGGTCGGGATCACACCTTCACATGCACCAGCAGATACGCCTGTCGCCGAAAGCCAGAATTTCGCCAGAAAACGTCCCGCCTACTCGAAGGCCGCAGGTTCGGGATTCTGAATTGGATCCTCCTAACCACGAATTGGATCCTCCTAACCACGGATGCAAGCCTCAGAGGTTGGGGAGCAGTCACCCAAGGGGAAAACTTCCAAGGAAGGTGGTCCAATCAGGAATCTTTCCTTCCCATAAACGTTCTGGAACTGCGGACAATTTACAATGGCCTTCTACAAGCTGCACATATTCTGCAAAATCAAGCCATTCAGGTTCAGTCGGACAACGTCACAGCGGTGTCCTACATAAACAGACAGGGCAGAACGAAGAGCAGAGCTACGATGTCAGAGGTAACAAGAATCCTCCTCTGGGCAGAAAAGCATGTGGTGGCGCTGTCAGCAATCTTCATTCCGGGAGTGGACAACTGGGAAGCGGACTTCCTCAGCAGACATGATCTCCATCCAGGAGAATGGGGCCTCCATCCAGAGGTGTTCGCAGAGGTGACAAGCCGATGAGGGGTACCTCTGATAGACATGATGGCCTCTCGCCTCAACAAGAAGCTTCGGAGGTACTGTTCCAGGTCGAGAGACCCACACGCAGTGGTGGTGGATGCACTAGTCACTCCGTGGACGTTCCAGTCGGTGTATGTGTTCCCTCCACTTCCACCCATCCCAAAGATTCTCAAGCTCATAAAAAGAACAAGAGTTCAGGTGATCCTCATTGCTCCGGACTGGCCAAGATGGGCTTGGTACGCGGATCTTCTGGAATTACTGCTGGAGGATCTGAGTCCTCTTCCTCTTCGGGAGGACCTTCTCCAACAGGGGCTGTTTGCCTATCAAGACTTACTGTGGCTACGTTTGACGGCATGGAGGTTGAACACCAGATCTTAGCTCGGAAAGGCATTCTAAAAAAGGTCATTCCTACCCTGATACAGGCTAGAAAGGGAGAAACGTCAAAGCATTACCATCAAATTTGCAAAAAGTATGTGTCTTGGTGTGAATCCAAGAAGTTTCCTGCGGTGGAGTTTCAACTTGGACGGTTTCTCCTCTTTCTGCAAGCAGGTGTTGATGTCGGCCTACACTTGGGCTCCATAAAGATCCAGATTTCGGCCTTGTCCATTTTCTTCCAGAAACAACTGGCGGCTCTTCCTGAGGTTCAGACATTCTTGAAAGGGGTTCTGAATATTCAACCACTCTTTGTGCCTCCTACGGCACCTTGGGATCTAAATGTGGTGCTGCAGTTCCTGCATCGGATTGGTTCGAGCCTTTACAGGACGTGGACGTCAAATTTCTTACTTGGAAGGCGGTCACTCTGTTGGCGTCTGCTCGACGCGTGTCTGAATTGGCGTTATCCTGTAAGAGCCCCTATTTCATTTTCCATGAGGATAGAGCTGAGCGTCAGCAGTTTCTTCCAAAGGTTGTGTCAGCCTTTCATATTAATCAACCTATTGTGGTGCCAGTAGCTACTAACTCCTCAATTACCGCAAAGTCCTTGGATGTTGTGAGGGCTTTGAAAATCTATGTGATGAGAACTTCTCGTCACAGGAAGTCGAACGCTCTATCCTTTATGATCCTGCTTCTAAGCAGACAATTTCTCGCTGGATCAGGTTCACTATCCAGCATGCTTATTCTACGGCAGGCTTGCCATGTCCAAAATCTGTTAAGGCCCACTGTACTCGTAAAGTGGGTTCTTCCTGGGCGGCTGCCTGGGGTGTCTCGGCTCTTCAGCTTTGACGAGAAGGTACTTGGTCAGGGTCGAACACGTTTGGAGTTCTACAAGTTCAATACTTTGGCCTCTGAGGACCTAAAATTTGGTCAATCTTTTCTGCAGGAACCTCAGCACTCTCCCTCCCGTTCTGGGAGCTTTGGTACATCCCCATGGTACTAATGTGGACCCCAGCATACTCTAGGACGTTAGAGAAAATAGGATTTCTCTATCGTCCTAGTGGATGCTGGGGTTCCTGAAAGGACCATGGGGAATAGCGGCTCCGCAGGAGACAGGGCACAAAAAGTAAAGCTTTAGGATCAGGTGGTGTGCACTGGCTCCTCCCCCTATGACCCTCCTCCAAGCCTCAGTTAGATTTTTGTGCCCGGCCGAGAAGGGTGCAATCTAGGTGGCTCTCCTAAAGAGCTGCTTAGAAAAGTTTAGCTTAGGTTTTTTATTTTACAGTGAGTCCTGCTGGCAACAGGATCACTGCTACGAGGGACTTAGGGGAGAAGAAGTGAACTCACCTGCGTGCAGGATGGATTGGCTTCTTTGGCTACTGGACATTAGCTCCAGAGGGACGATCACAGGTACAGCCTGGATGGTCACCGGAGCCTCGCCGCCGGCCCCCTTGCAGATGCTGAAACAAGAAGAAGGTCCAGAATCGGCGGCATGAAGACTCCTCAGTCTTCTTAAGGTAGCGCACAGCACTGCAGCTGTGCGCCATTTCCTCTCAGCACACTTCACACGGCAGTCACTGAGGGTGCAGGGCGCTGGGAGGGGGGCGCCCTGGGAGGCAATGAAAACCTATTTTTGGCTAAAAATACCTCACATATAGCCTCCGGGGGCTATATGGAGATATTTAACCCCTGCCAGAATCCGTTAAGAGCGGGAGACGAGGCTGCCGAAAAAGGGGCGGGGCCTATCTCCTCAGCACACAGCGCCATTTTCCCTCACAGAAAGGCTGGAGGGAAGGCTCCCAGGCTCTCCCCTGCACTGCACTACAGAAACAGGGTTAAAACAGAGAGGGGGGGCACTAATTTGGCGTTAGAAATATATAAAAAAGATGCTATAAGGGAAAACACTTATATAAGGTTGTCCCTATATAATTATAGCGTTTTTGGTGTGTGCTGGCAAACTCTCCCTCTGTCTCTCCAAAGGGCTAGTAGGTCCTGTCCTCTATCAGAGCATTCCCTGTGTGTGTGCTGTGTGTCGGTACGTGTGTGTCGACATGTATGAGGACGATGTTGGTGAGGAGGCGGAGCAATTGCCTGTAATGGTGATGTCACTCTCTAGGGAGTCGACACCGGAATGGATGGCTTATTTAGGGAATTACGTGATAATGTCAACACGCGCCAAGGTCGGTTGACGACATGAGACGGCCGACAAACAATTAGTACCGGTCCAGACGTCTCAAAAACACCGTCAGGGGTTTTAAAACGCCCGTTTACTTTAGTCGGTCGACACAGACACAGACAGGGACACTGAATCCAGTGTCGACGGTGAATAAACAAACGTATTCCTTATTAGGGCCACACGTTAAGGGCAATGAAGGAGGTGTTACATATTTCTGATACTACAAGTACCACAAAAGAGGGTATTATGTGGGATGTGAAAAAACTACCGTAGTTTTTCCTGAATCAGATAAATTAAATGAAGTGTGTGATGATGCGTGGGTTCCCCCCGATAGAAAATATGGGCGGTATACCCTTTCCCGCCAGAAGTTAGGGCGCGTTGGGAAACACCCCTTAGGGTGGATAAGGCGCTCACACGCTTATCAGAACAAGTGGCGGTACCGTCTATAGATAGGGCCGTCCTCAAGGAGCCAGCTGACAGGAGGCTGGAAAATATCATAAAAAGTATATACACACATACTGGTGTTATACTGCGACCAGCGATCGCCTCAGCCTGGATGTGCAGAGCTGGGGTGGCTTGGTCGGATTCCCTGACTAAAAATATTGATACCCTTGACAGGGACAGTATTTTATTGACTATAGAGCATTTAAAGGATGCATTTCTATATATGCGAGATGCACAGAGGGATATTTGCACTCTGGCATCAAGAGTAAGTGCGATGTCCATATCTGCCAGAAGATGTTTATGGACACGACAGTGGTCAGGTGATGCAGATTCCAAACGGCACAAAGGTGTATTGCCGTATAAAGGAAGAGGAGTTATTTGGGGTCGGTCCATCGGACATGGTGGCCACGGCAACTGCTGGAAAATCCACCGTTTTTACCCTAAGTCACATCTCTGCAGAAAAAGACACCGTCTTTTCAGCTTCAGTCCTTTCGTCCCTATAAGAGTCATATCTGCCCAGGGATAGAGGAAAGGGAAGAAGACTGCAGCAGGCAGCCCATTCCCAGGAACAGAAGCGTTCCACCGCTTCTGACAAGCTCTCAGCATGACGCTGAGACCGTACAGGACCCCTGGATCCTACAAGTAGTCTCCCAGGGGTACAGATTGGAATGTCGAGACGTTTCCCCTGCGCAGGCTCCTGAAGTCTGCTTTACCAAGGTCTCCCTCCGACAAGGAGGCAGTATGGGAAACAATTCACGAGCTGTATTCCCAGCAGGTGATATTTAAATTACCCCTCCTACAACAAGAAAAGGGGTATTATTCCACACTATATTGTGGTACTGAAGCCAGAAGGCTAGGTGAGACCTATTCTAAATCTAAAAATTTTTTGAACACTTACAAAGGTTCAAATCAAGATGGAGTCACTCAGAGCAGTGATAACGAACCGGGAAGAAGGGGACTATATGGTGTCCCGAGACATCAGGGATGCTTACCTCCATGTCCCAAATTTGCCCTTATCACTAAGGGTACCTCAGGTTCGTGGTACAGAACTGTCACTATCAGTTTCAGACGCTGCCGTTTGGATTGTCCACGGCACCCCGGGTCTTTACCAAGGTAATGGCCGAAATGATGGTTCTTCTTCGAAGAAAAGGCGTCTTAATTATCCCTTACTTGGACGATCTCCTGATAAGGGCAAAGTCCAGGGAACAGTTGGAGGTCGGAGTAGCACTATCTCGGATACTGTTACAACAGCAGGGGTGGATTCTAAATATTCCAAAATCGCAGCTGATCCCGACAACAAGTCTCCTGTGCTTAGGGATGATTCTGGACACAGTCCAGAAAAAGGTGTTTCTCCCGGAAGAGAAAGCCAGGGAGTTATCCGAGCTAGTCAGGAACCTCCTAAAATCAGTGCATCATTGCACAAGGGCCATGGTAAAAAAATGGTGACTTCCTTCGAAGCAATTCCAGTCGGCAGATTTCATGCAAGAACTTTTCAGTGGGATCTGCTGGACAAATGGTCCGGATCGCATCTTCAGATGCATCAGCGGATAACCCTATATCCAAGGACAAGGGTGTCTCTCCTGTGGTGGTTACAGAGTGCTCATCTTCTAGAGGGCCGCAGATTCGGCATTCAGTTTTGGATGTTGGTGACCACGGAGGCCAGCCCGAGAGGCTGGGGAGCAGTCACACAAGGAAAAAATTTCCAGGGAGTGTGATCAAGTCTGGAGACTTTTCTCCACATAAATATAGCTAAGGGTAAATTTATAATGCTCTAAGCTTAGCAAGACCTCTGCTTCAAGGTCAGCCGGTATTGATCCAGTGGGATAAAACATCACGGCAGTCGCCCACGTAAATAGACAGGGCGGCACAAGAAGCAGGAGGGCAGTGGCAAAAACTGCAAGGACTTTTCGCTGGGCGGAAAATCATGTGATAGCACTGTCAGCAGTGTTTCATTCCGGGAATGGAAACTGGGAAGCAGACTTCCTCAGTAGGCACGACCTCCGCCCGGCAGAGTGGGAACTTCATGGGGAAGTTTTCCACATGATTGTAAACCGTTGGGAATTACCAAAGGTGGACATGATGGCGTCCCGTCTGAACAAAAAACGGGACAGGTATTGCGCCAGGTTAAGAGACCCTCAGGCAATAGCTGTGGACGTTCTGGTAACACCGTGGGTGTACCAGTCGGTGTATGTGTTCCATCCTCTGCTTTTCATACCTAAGGTACTGAGAATTATAAGACGTAGAGGAGTAATAACTATACTCATGGCTCCGGATTGGCCAAGAAGGACTTGGTACCCGGAACTTCAAGAGATGCTCACAGAGGACTTATGGCCTCTGCCGCTAAGAAGGGACTTGTTTCAGCAAGTACCATGTCTGTTCCAAGACTTACCGCAGCTGCGTTTGACGGCATGGCGGTGGAACGCCGGATCCTAAGGGAAAAGGCATTCAGGAAGAGGTCATTCCTACCCTGGTCAAAGCCAGAAAGGAGGTGACCGCACAACATTATCACCACATGTGGCGAAAATATGTTGCGTGGTGTGAGGCCAGGAAGGCCCCACGAAGAAATTTCAACTCGGTCGATTCCTGCATTTCCTGCAAACAGGAGTGTCTATGGGCCTCAAATTGGGGTCCATTAAGGTTCAAATTTCGGCCCTGTCGATTTTTCTTCCAGAAATAATTGGCTTCAGTTCCTGAAGTCCAGAAGTTTGTCAAGGGAGTATTGCATATACAACCCCCTTTTGTGCCTCCAGTGGCACTGTGGGATCTCAACGTAGTTCTGGGATTCCTCAAAACACATTGGTTTTAAAACCAGTCAAATCTGTGGATTTGAAGCATCTCACATGAAAAGTGAACATGCTCTTGGACCTGGCCTGGACCAGGCGAGTGTCAAATTGGTGGGTTTTTTTTTCTCAAAAAAAGCCAATATCTGTTTGTCCATTCGGACAGGGCAGAGCTGCGGACTCGTCCCCAGTTCTCTCCCTAAGGTGGTGTCAGTGTTTCACCTGAACCAGCTTATTGTGGTGTCTTGCGCCTACTAGGGACTTGGAGGGCTCCAAGTTGCTAGATGTGGTCAGGGCCCTGAAAATATAGGTTCCAGGACGGCTGGAGTCAGGAAAACTGACTTGCTGTTATCCTGTATGCACCCAACAAACTGGGTGCTCTTGCTTCTAAGCAGACTTTTGCTAGTTGGATGTGTAATACAATTCAGCTTGCACATTCTGTGGCAGGCCTGCCACAGCCAAAATATGTAAATGCCCATTCCACAAGGAAGGTGGGCTCATCTTGGGCGGCTGCCCGAGGAGTCTCGGCTTTACAACTTTGCCGAGCGGCTATTTAGTCAGGGGCAAACACGTTTGTAAAATCCTACAAATTTGATAACCTGGCTAAGGAGGACCTGGAGTTCTCTCATTCGGTGCTGCAGAGTCATCCGCACTCTCCCGCCCGTTTGGGAGCTTTGGTATAATCCCCATGGTCCTTTCAGGAACCCCAGCATCCACTAGGACGATAGAGAAAATAAGAATTTACTTACCGATAATTCTATTTCTCGGAGTCCGTAGTGGATGCTGGGCGCCCATCCCAAGTGCGGATTATCTGCATTACTTGTACATAGTTACAAAAATCGGGTTATTATTTGTTGTGAGCCATCTTTTCAGAGGCTCCGCTGTTATCATACTGTTAACTGGGTTCAGATCACAGGTTGTACAGTGTGATTGGTGTGGCTGGTATGAGTCTTACCCGGGATTCATAAATCCTTCCTTATTGTGTACGCTCGTCCGGGCACAGTATCCTAACTGAGGCTTGGAGGAGGGTCATAGGGGGAGGAGCCAGTGCACACCACCTGATCCTAAAGCTTTACTTTTTGTGCCCTGTCTCCTGCGGAGCCGCTATTCCCCATGGTCCTTTCAGGAACCCCAGCATCCACTACGGACTCCGAGAAATAGAATTATCGGTAAGTAAATTCTTATTTTTAATTATGTACCGGTAAATCCTTTTCTCGTAGTCCGTAGAGGATGCTGGGTGCACGCTCAGTACTTCATATTCCTGCATTGTTACTTGGTTCAGTTTGTTAGTTCAGCTGTTGCTGAATCGTTCCAAGTTGGGGGGGGGGGGTCGGTCAAGAGCCTACCTGGCTAGGTGCCATAAAATCTATGATGTCAGATATGTCATCTCAGCTCACTGATAATACTCAAAAGACTCAAGAACTGCAGCATGCTGTTGCAGAGCTATCTGCAAGGACAGATGTTTAACAGCCCCCCCTCTCTAGATCAGGGCCACTAAAATGTGGGTTACCTGCTTTACTCTTAGATTCTGATGAGGAGATACAGGAGGAGGGGGAGGAATTGGATCCAGTACCTTGTGATTCCCTTTCTGCACAGGGTATTGAGCCCCTCATACTTGCTATACGGGACGTGTTAAAACTCCCTCTAGAGGACGCTGCAGCACAGCAGTCGTTTTTCTTAACACAGAACAAACTCAGTGTCACTTTCCCTGATTCTGCAGAATTGGATGATCTGTTTAAGTTAGCTTGGAAAAATCCAGATAAAAAATACCAAGTGATAAACGATTTTTGCACACTTTCCCATTTGCTTCTGACGGCAGGAAGATCTGGGAAGAACCCCCGGTCGTAGACATATCAGTCTCTCGCCTATCTCAAAAGGCGGTACTACCAGCTTCGGACTCCTTTACCATAAAGGACCCTGGGGATAGGAAAATAGAGACTACATTGAAGTCTGTTTACACAGCGGCTGGTATATCGCAAAGACCGGTCATAGCGGGTTGCTGGATGATGCATGCCATTCATAGGTGGGCTACTCAAATTCAAGAGGGCCTCTCAGGGGATATGTTCCTGGTCACTACGGTGACTCTCCCAAAACACATTCAAGACACTGCACGCGTCCTGTGTGACTCTCTCAAGGAGATAGACAATATTAATGCTAAGACCACTGCTATGGCAGTCTCTGTGCGCAGAGCTTTGTGGCTCCGTCAGTGGATAGCAGATGCAGAGTCCAAGCGCAGTGTAGGGTCTCTTTTTTTCAGAGGATTGGCTCTTCAGGGTTGTGTTGGATACATGGATTTCCAAGGTTACTCCACATTCCTCCCCTCTGGGGCCCCGCCGGCTAGGCATTCCTACCTGGGGCAACCTACTCAGTCCTTTTGATCTGCCATGTTCAGATCAAGAGCCAGAGGCGTCTCCACTGTGGCGAAAGGCACCAGATGTAGGACAAGAAAACCAGCCACCACAGGTTCCCAGGAACAAAGCACCAGTTCAGCTTCCACTAAGGCCTCAGCATGCCGGTGCCTCCCCACCCCGAGGGGACCTCGAGGTGGAAGCTCGACTGCGTCACTTCAGCCGAGTCTGGGAAAGCTCCTGCCAGGATCCCTGGGTAAGAGACCTTATTTCTCAGGGCTGCAGGCTGGAGTTCGACGGTGCTCCTCCCCAATGATTTTTCAAATCAAGCTTACCAGTTTTGGAGGATTCACGAGACACACAGAAACAGGCCATCCAAAAGTTTGTCCAGTCCCAAGTCATTGTGCCAGTGCCACTACAATAACAGGGAAAGGGTTACTACTCCAACCTGTTTGTGGTACCGAAACCGGACAGTTCGGTAAGACCCATTTTGAATCTAAAATCCTTGAACCATTACCTAAAGGTTTTCAAGTTCAAGATGGAATCCTTGTGAGCAGTGATTGCAGGTCTGGAAGAACAGGAGGTCATGGTCTCGCTGGATATAAAGAACGCTTATCTCCATATTCCAATTTGGCCACCTCACCAGGCTTATCTGCGGTTCGCCCTGCTGAACGATTGCTACCAGTTCTGGGCGCTACCCTTCGGACTGTCCTCTGCTCCGAGGGTCTTCACGAAGGTAATGGTGGAAATGATGTTCCAGCTCCGAGTCCAGGGTGTAAACATCGTCCCTTACCTGGATGATCTCTTGATAAAAGTGAGATCCCTGGAGCTTCTATTGCTCGGTATAGACCGCACTATTCAGCTTTTTGTAGAAGTCCCACCTGGAGCCTACTCAGCAGCTCCTGTTTCTGGGAATGTTTCTGGATACAGTAGCTCAGAAAGTATTCCTCCCAGAGGACAAAGCAAGGATACTTCAGTAAATGGTCAGAGCTCTCCTACGGCCAACTCGGATATCCATCCATCTTTGCATACGAGTGTTGGGGAAAATGGTAGCCTCACACGGGGCGATCCAGTACGGAAGGTTCCATGCCAGAACATTTCAATTGGATCTTCAATTGGATCTCCTAAGGAAGTGGTCCGGATCACATCTACAGATGCATCGGATTATACGGTTATCACCTCAGGCCAGGATTTCCCTCCTGTGGTGGCTACAGTCCTCAACCTACTGGAAGTTCGGAGTTTCGGGATCCAGGATTGGATCCTCCTCACGACAGATGCGAGTCTGAGGGGATGGTGAGCTGTCACCCAAGGGGCTCAGTTCCAGGGCAGGTAGTCAGTGCAGGAAGCCCTAATTCCGATCAACATTCTGTAACTTCGGTCGATCTATAACGCTCTGCTTCAGGCCTCTCCTCTGCTCCGGGATCGAGCTGTTCAGGTTCAGATGACCAACGCCACGGCCGTGGCTTATATCAATCAACAAGGAGGGACAAAAAGCAGAGCCTGCGGTGTCAAGGATACTCCTCTGGGCGGAAAGAAATGCAAGAGCAATGTCGGCCATCTTCATTCTGGGGGTGGACAACTGGGAGGCGGACTTCCTCAGTCATCACGATCTCCATCCGGGGGAGTGGGCCTACACCAGCAGGTGTTGCAACAGATCATCACTCTGTGGGGCTGTCCACAGATAGACATGATGGCATCTTGACTCAACAAGAAGCTTCCATGGTATTGTTCGAGGACCAGGGACCCTCAGGCGAGGGCAGTAGATACACTGATGACACCTTGGCCTTACCAGCTGGTCTACCTGATTCCTCTGCTCCTGAGGGTGCTAAAGTGAATCATGAATCAAAGGGTCAATTCTGATTGCCCCAGATTGGCCTCGAAGGGCCTGTTATGCGGATCTTCTAGACATGTCCATTTGAAAAGAAACAATATTTAAAAAAATCTTAAATCGGTGACAGGGCCGGTTCTAGACCCTCTGGAGCTCAGGGCGAAAGTTTCCTTTTTGGTGCCCCCATGTTTAAAATAGGGTCAGTGTGTGCCGAAGGCTTGCAACAACAATATAGGGACATGGCAGTACGGATGGTGTAATAGTTAGCATTACTGCCTCACAGCACTGAGGTCATGGGTTTAATTCCCACCATGTTCCTAACTGCAGGGAGTTTGTATATTCTCCCTGTGCTGGTTTTCCTCTGGGAGTTTCCTCCTACAATACAAAAATTAACCTAATTGGCTCCCAACAAAATGAACACTGTTTTTTGTTTTGTGTGTGTGTGTGTGTGTGTGTGTGTGTGTGTGTGTGTGTATGTGTGTGCACCCCGCCCCCCCCCCATCTGCTTCTCCTCCTCCTAATCTGCGGCTACCAGTACAGTGGCCCACGGGAAGGAGGGGTGGCAGATGGCAGCGCGCCCTCTAACTCTTTTGGCGCCCGGAGCTTGCGCTCCACCGGAGCTACCCTTGCTACTCCCCTGCATACAGCCTCCCTTTGTGCCACCAACGGCACCCTGGGATTTGAATGTGGTTTTGGATTTTCTGCAATCCTCCTGGTTTGAACCTTTGATGAAAGTAGAAGTCAAGTACCTTATGTGGAAGACGGTAATGTTATTAGCCCTGGCTTCTGCTAGACATGTCTCTGAATTGGGGGCCTTATCGTGTAAAAGTCCTTACTTGGTCTTTTACGAGGACAGAGCAGAGCTCAGGACTCGGCAGCAGTTCCTGCCAAAAGTTCTCTCTGCATTCCATTTAAACCAACCTATTGTGGTTCCATCTAGTTTTGATTCTTATGCTCCTCCAGAGGCTGTGGATGCTGTGCGAACCTTGAAGATCTACGTCAAGAGGATGGCTTGGATAAGAAAGACGTATTCCCTGTTTGTGCTATATGATGCGCTGAAAAAGGGTTGCCCTGCTTCTAAGCAGTCCATTGCTCGTTGGCTTAGGCTTACTATCCAATAGGCCTATGTGTCAGCAGCCTTACCTGTTCCACAGTCTCTGAAGGCCCACACTACAAGATCGGTGGGGTCTTCCTAGGCGGTTGCCCGTGGAGTCCCAGCCTTGCAACTATGCCGAGCTGCTACATGGTCGGGGAAGAACACCTTTGTGAAGTTCTACAGGTTTGATACCCTGGCCAAAGAGGATACCCAGTTTGGCCAGGCGGTGCTGCAGACGTCTCCGCACATTCCTACCTGTTCTGGAAGCTTTGGGATTTAAATACCTACCGAAAAATCCTTTTCTCGTAGTCCATAAGGGATACTGGGCGCCCTCCTCAGTGCATTGACTTTTCTGCAGGTTGTTTCTTCTATATAAGTTTCCCTGTTCAGCTGTTGCTGTTTGGTTGCCAGCCGTTGCTAGTCAGTTTATGTTGTGGTGTGTGAATCTCACCACTCGTTATGTTCCTTTTCTCAAGTATGTCCATTCTCCTTCGGTCACTATTTTACCTATAACTGCCTGTGTGAGGGGGCATAGAGCGGAGGAGCCAGCACACCCAGTTGAAGAAATTTAAAGTGCACTGGCTCCTCTGGACCCCGTCTATACCCCATCGTACTAAGTGAACCCCAGTATCCCTTATGGACTACGACAAAAAGGATTTACCGGTAGGTATTTAAAATCCTATTTTTCTAAATTTCTCAATAAGACCCCTTTCCGACATACAGAAAACACCTGGGTTTTTTGCCTGTGAATGTGCATTGACCCTGGGATTTTGCTGTGTGTGAACAGAAACGACCGTCCTGTTTAATTAGGGTTTTCCCCGGATCTGGCCCAGGTAGCCTCTAGTGTGAACGCATAACCTGGGTTTTTAGACCCGGGTTAGAAGAAAAGTGATTGGCTGTCTATGTCCCTCCTGCAGACTCAGTCTAGGAAAACTGTGCCCGAGGAGATGGACATACTTTGAGAGGAGGAAAATAGATGAGAAAGTGGTGAGAAACGAACCAGCATACAACACAACAAGAGGATAGCAATGCTAACCACAACTTGAAACTAGGGACAGCAACAGCAAACCCAAACAAGAACAACTTGCAGAAACAACTAAGCACAGAGGTGGGTGCCCAGTATCCCCTACGGATTACGAGAAAGGGAATTACCATTTTCTCTAATGTCCTAGGAGATACTGGGATGGTCTAGTATCATGGGGGAAGTCCCAAAGCTCTCAGACCAGGTGGGAGAGTTCTGAGACCCCTGCAAAACTGATTGACCAAACTGAAGGTCCTCTGTAGCCAAGATATCGAACTTGTAAAATTTTACAAACGTGTTCGAACCAGACCAAGTAGCTGCTCGGCATAACTGCAAAGCCGAGACACCACGGGCAGCCACCCAGGAAGAACCCACCGACCTTGTGGAGTGAGCCTGAATAGACCTTGGCAGTGGCAAAGCTGCCGACGAGTAAGCCTGTTGGATCGTAAACCTGAGCCAATGTGCAATTGATTGCTTCGAGGCAGGACAACCAATCTTTGTAGCGTCATAGAGAACAAAAAGTAAATCAGATTTCCTATGACGAGCTGTTCTCTTGATGTAAATCTTCAAAGCCTGAATCACATCCAAGGACTTAGGCATAACAGACGTGTCAGACACCACAGGAACCACTATCTGCTGATTGATGTGAAACACCAATATCACCGTAGGCAAAAATTGCGGGCGAGTTCTGACCTCCGCTCTATCCTCGTGGAACAGGAGATAAGGGCTCTTACAGGACACGGCCCTTAATTCTGAAACACACCTTGCTGAGGTCAAGGCCAACAACATGACAGTCTTTCATGTCAAATACTTCATGTCCACCCTGTGTAAAAGTTCAAACCAGTCTGATTGGAGAAAGGTCAGAACCAAATTAAGAACCCTAAGAACCACCCAAGGGTGGTTGCATATGAAGGACACCCTTCAAGAACAGCCAATTGAAGAAAACAGACAAGGCTGAGATCTGAGCCTTAAAGGAGCCTAAGTGTAGGCCCATATCCAAACCTGCCTGCAGGAAGAACCGACTCAGATGAAACGCTACAGTACTGTTGAGCCTCACACCAAGAGACATAGGCCCTCATTCCGAGTCGTTCGCTCAGTAATTTTCTTCGCATCGCAGCGTTTTTCTGCTTAGTACGCATGCGCAATGTTCGCACTGCGACTGCGCCAAGTAATTTTGCTATGAAGATAGTTTTTTTACTCACGGCTTTTTCTTCGCTCCGGCGATCGTAATGTGATTGACAGGAAATGGGTGTTACTGGGCGGAAACACGGCGTTTTATGGGCGTGTGGATAAAAACGCGGGAGTGGCTGGAGAAATGGGGGAGTGTCTGGGCGAACGCTGGGTGTGTTTGTGACGTCAAACCAGGAACGACAAGCAATGAACTGATCGCAGATGCCGAGTAAGTCTGAAGCTACTCTGAAACTGCTAAGTAGTTTGTAATCGCAATATTGCGAATACATCGTTCGCAATTTTAAGAAGCTAAGATTCAGTCCCAGTAGGCGGAGGCTTAGCGTGTGTAACTCTGCTAAAATCGCCTTGCGAGCGAACAACTCGGAATGAGGGCCATAGGGGGTAATTCTGAGTTGATCGCAGCAGAAACTGTTAGCAGTTGGGCAAAACCATGTGCACTGCAGGGGAGGCAGATATAACATGTGCAGAAAGAGTTAGATTTGGGTGGGTTATTTTGTTTCTGTGCAGGGTAAATACTGGCTGCTTTATTTTTACACTGCAATTTAAATTTCAGATTGAACACACCACACCCAAATCTAACTCTCTCTGCACATGTTATATCTGCCTCCCCTGCAGTGCACATGGTTTTGCCCAACTGCTAACAAAGTTCCTGCTGTGATCAACTCAGAATTACCCCCATACTTCTTCCATGTGCGATGGTAATATTTGGACGTGACCACCTTCCTGGCTTGGCCCATTATTGAGATAACCTTACCAGGGAGACCTTTTCTGGCCAAAATCTCCCGCTCAACTTCCATGCTGTTAAATGTAGCCACGGTAAGTCTTGATAGATGAATGGCCCTTGCAGAAGAAGATCCTCATGAAGCGGGAGAGGCCAGGGTTCTTCGAGGGACATGGCCAGGAGGTCCGCATACCAGGCCCTGTGGGGCCAATCCGGGGGAATCAGAATTGCCTGAACGCGTTCCCTTTTAAGTCTTTTTATAACTCTGGGCATGAGAGGAATCGGTGGGAACAAGCAGAGCAACCAGTAAACCCACAGCATTGTCAGAGTCCACTGCTGTGGCCTGTGGGTCCCTCGTCCTGGAGCAGTAGCGCAGCAGCTTCTTATTGAGCCATCATGTCAATCTGCGGACAGCCCCACCGATGAATCAACATCTGAAATGCTTGTGGGTGAAGACCCCACTCCCCCAGGTGCAGATTGTGTCTGCTGAGGAAGTCTGCTTCCCAGTTGTCCACACCCAGTATGAATATGGCCGATATGGCCCTGGCATTGCGTTCTGCCCAGAGGAGAATCCGGGGCACCTCTTGCATTGCGGCCCTGCTTTTTGTTCCTCCCTGACGGTTTATGTAGGCCACTGCTGTGGCGTTGTCTGACTGGACCTGTATAGCCTGATGTTGTAGGAGAGAAGAGGCATGTAGCAGGGCATTGTAAATCGCTCGGAGTTCCAGAATATTTATCAGAAGAGAAGTCTCCAACCTCGGAGGCTTGCATCTTGTCGTCAACAGAATCCAAGCCTGAAATCCGAAGTGTCGACCCTCCAGCAGGTGGGAGATCTGCAACCACCACAACAGGGAAATCCTTGCCTTTGGTGAAAGGTATTTCCTGTGGTGCATGTGCAGATGCGACCCTGACCATTTGTCCAGCAGATCCTGCTGGAACGGCTGGGCATGGAATCTGTCATACTGAATTGCCTTGTAGGAGGCCACCATCTTTCTCAGGAGGCGTATGCAAAGATGCACCGAGATCTTGGTTGGCTTCAAAATGGATCGAACCATTGCCTGAATTGTCAGAGCTTTGTCCATAGGAAAGAACACCTTCTGAGATACTGTGTCCAGTATCATCCCCAGGAACTGAAGTCTCTGGGAAGGTACCAATTGGGATTTCTGTAGGTTCAGGATCCATCCGTGAGTCCTGAGGAGCCACGTAGTCAGATAGATGCTTTTTAACAGACGTGTTCTGGACCCAGCTTTTATGAGGAGGTCGTCCAGATACGGAACGATGTTTACTCCCATCACACGGAGCTGGAGCATCATTTCTGCCATCACCTTTGTGAACACCCTCGGTGCCATGGAGAGACCGAAAGGTAAGGCCTGGAACTGGAAGGATTGTCCTGCAGAGCAAACCTGAGATATGCCTGATGAGGTGGCCACATTGGGATGTGAAGATATGCATCTTTGATATCCAGGGATACCAGGAATTCTCCTTCCCCTAGGCCAGCAACCACCGCTCTTAGAGACTCCATCACCCTCAAGTACGGGTTCTGAGATTTTAGGTTCAAGATTGGCCGAACCGGTACCACGTTTTTACTCCAGCCTGTTCGTGGTCCGGTTTCGGTACCTTTGTTTCGGAGCAGAGGTGGGACTGGAACAATGACCTGTATGTGATGCAGGTGTTGAATGGCTGTTTGCAAGGTGACCCTTGACATAGGTGAAGCTGTGACCCTGGGAGACTAGGTCTCGCACCAAAGGGTCCCGGCAGGATTTCACCCAAACATGGCTGTAATACTTTAGGCGTGCACCCACCTGTAAGTCCTCCCGAAGTTGGGGGCGAACGTCGGGCGGAGGGCTTGGAAGAGGTGGAGCCAGAGCTCTGCTCCAGGGAACCACTGTTGGTCTGCGTGGCTTTGCTCGGTTACAGTACCTCTGGCGGCGTTGGAAGCACCCCTGGCCTAGCCCCTAATCCCGGCCACACGAAAGGACGGCAGAGAGGGTCCGGGCTAAGCACGTCTAGCCGGAGGCAGTTACTGTATGTGGACTTACCTGCCGTCGCTTGAGAAATCCACTTATTTAATTCCTCACCAAATAAAGCCTCCCCTGTAAAGGGAAGGTTCTCAACACCCTTTTTGGAATCAGCGTCTGCTGACCACTGCCGCAGCCATAACGTCTGGCGTGCTGACACAGCCATAGCCTCAGTGCGTGCATTTATTATGCCAATTTCCTTGATTGCCTCGCTCATGAAATTAGCCAAATTTTGAACATGCTGCAGGAGCGGGATAAGCTCCTCCTTGGGCATAGTGTCAAAACATTCAAGTATACTACCTGTCCATTTAACAATGGCCCGTGTAATCCAGCCACATGCAATGGTGAGTCTCTGAGCCACTCCAACTGCAGTGTAAATAGACTTGAGTGTAGTTTAAATTTACGATCAGCAGGGTCTTTTAAGGAGATAGCTCCCGGTACTGACAGCACGAGTTTACGTGACAGCCTGGACACTGAAGTATCCACTGTAGGGGGATTTTCCCACACCTTCCTATTAGGAATCTGAGATTTCTTATCAAGATTAACCCATGCTTCTTTAAAAAGCATGTTTAACTCTTTTAAGACCGGAAACGTAGCAGTGGACTTTGGTTTTACATTAAATATGGCTCTTCCACTATTTCAGTCTCTGCATCTGGGATATTCAGAACATACCGAATAGAGTATATAAGGGCTTCTACTCCCTGACACAGAGTACCCTCACCCTTGTCAGCCTCCCCCTCCCCCAGGTCTGGCATATCATCATCTGAGTCAGACTGGAGAACTTGGGGCAGTGTGCATTTCTGTGAAACCAGCATAGAGGACTGAGAAGCTGGTCTATGGTCAGCTTTCCGTAACATGAATTCATCCATAGATTTTTTTTTTTTTAAATCCTGCCTCTCCTTCCTGGCAGTAGCCAGTTCAGAGGATAGGTCTGTAATCATCTTTTTTTATAGAGTCCAGCCATGCAGGCTCCTGAGTGCTGCTTCCTTGTGAAGGGGGGCTGCACTGTACACACAATAGAGTTCCCCCTTAAGAAGGAAAAACTTTGTGCTGCAGGACTGACATACTATTTTTTTGGCAGACATACTGTACAGCAGAATACACACAGAGGAAACAGTTTAATAACACAGTTACCTAGATAGCCTGCAGGGAATGAGAGGGGGAAACCAGCACACTCTTGCCACTAAAGCCAAAGCAGTGCTTTGCCGGGCAGTTTAACTAGGTACCTAAGGGACCTAGTTTTACATACATATATATATATATATATATATATAATACACAGTATATTGATCCACCCCACCACAAGCCCCCTTGGTACCAGACAAGGGGGTATATTTACTAAGGTCCCGATTTTGACCGAGATGCCGTTTTTTCATCAAAGTGTCATCTCGGTAATTTACTAAGCAAAAATCACGGCAGTGATGAGGGCATTCGTAATATTTTGGAAGTCCTAGGAAAAAATCACGAATCAATACACCATCGGTCAAATACGCCTGCAATTTGCTAGAAGACGGGAATTTACTAAAAAGTGCAAAACACAAACACTGCCGACAATAGCCAAACACTGCCGTGATAAAATACAAATCGTGAAAAAGTGCTAAAAAAAACCAGACCTGCTTTTTTATCCCGTGTTTGTATAGGCATGCACGGATCCATGAGATCCGTGCATGTTTTTCAGTGGGAAGGGGGGGGGGGGGGGGGGGAATGTTCTAAATTTTCAGAAAAAAAATTGCGTGGGGTCCCCCCTCCTAAGGCAAACCAGCCTCGGGCTCTTTGAGCCGATCCTGGTTGCAGAAATATGGGGAAAAAATGGACAGGGGTTCCCCCATATTTAAGCAACCAGCATTGGGCTCTGCGCCTGGTCCTGGTTCCAAAAATACGGGGGACAAAAAGAGTAGGGGTCCCCCGTATTTTTGAAACCAGCACCAGGCTCCACTAGCTGGACAGATAATGCCACAGCCGGGGGTCACTTTTATACAGTGCCTTGCGGCCGTGGCATCAAATATCCAACTAGTCACCCCTGGCCGGGGTACCCTGGGGGAGTGGGGACCCCTTCAATCAAGGGGTCCCCACCCCCCAGCCACCCAAGGGCCAGGGGTGAAGCCCGAGGCTGTCCCCCCCCCCATCCAATGGGCTGCGGATGGGGGGCTGATAGCCTTTGTGAAAAGTGAATGATATTGTTTTTAGTAGCAGTACCACAAGGCCCAGCAAGCCTCCACCGCAAGCTGGTACTTGGAGAACCACAAGTACCAGCATGCGGCGGAAAAATGGGCCCGCTGGTACCTGTAGCACTACTACTAAAAAAATACCCCAAAAAAAGACAACACACACACACCTTGAAAGTATAACTTTAATACATCCATCCACACCTCCATATACACATACTTACCTTATGTTCCCACGCAGGTCGGTCCTCTTCTCCAGTAGAATCCATGGTGTACCTGTAGAAAAAATTATACTCACATAATCCAGTGTTTTCGGCCCCTCTGTAAATCCTTTTGTAATCCACGTACTTGAAAAAATAAAAAAACGGATACCCGACCACGAACTGAAAGGGGACCCATGTTTTCACATGGGCCCCCTTTCCCCGAATGCCAGAAACCCACTCTGACTGATGTCTAAGAGGGTTTCTTCAGCCAATCAGGGAGCGCCACGTTGTGGCACCCTCCTGATCGGCTGTGTGCTCCTGTACTGTATGACAGGCGGCACACGGCAGTGTTACAATGTAGCGCCTATGCGCTCCATTGTAACCAATGGTGGGAACTTTCAGGTCAGCGGTGAGGTCACTTTCGGTCAACATCTGATTAAAACCTGATTGGTATATATTTGAATTGGGTACTGTAATTGAGCCAAAACTTGATTGGTGTATATCGAAATCTGTTGATGTTGTATCCATCCTGTATGATAACAATGTTATTTGAAAAGATGAAGTAGAGACATACATTGTATTTTAAGAATAAATTTTAAACTATATTGATTGTCTGCAATAAGTCACTAGCGCCCTCAGATTCTGTATGTATATATATATATATATATATATATATATATATATATACATACATGCATACATACATATAATATATATATATATATATATATATATATACACACACACATATTTATATATACATACATACATACACACACACACACACACACACACACACACACACACACACACACTGATCGCGCTGAGCCCCCCAAAAAAGTGGGTCCCAGGGACCCCTCACTTTTAAAAATTGGGGTCCAACCTATCCTTTTCTGGGTCCCATCGGAATGAAGGTTCTTATTAATCTTATTACTCAAATATAGAAAACAGACTTGATTTGGACACTACAAAAGTGTTGCAAAGGGGAGGAGGGGGCTGGAAATGCTGCTGGGCTGTGTAGCATACAGGACACTGCATCAGAGCTGTAACTAGACATTTTGTCACCCTTCAGCAGAAAGTGAATTGATGCTCCCCCTCCTATACCGTAAAGCATGGCCAGTGAGCGCAGACATTTTTTTGGGGTGTGGCTTCATGGGAAAGGGGAGTGGCCACATAATGATGCCAATTCACTTTCCACCACACAGTAGTGCCGCTTATACACATTGTACCAGCTAGAAACTCCTATGCCAGGTAGAGCACTTTATACATATTGTGCCAGATAGAGCACGTTCTACACTTTGCGCCAGGTAGAGTGCTTATACACATTGTGCCAGGCAGAGCACATTATACACATTGTACCAGGTAGAGCACATTCTACACATTGCGCCAGGCAGAGCATATTATACACTTCGCGCCACATAGAGCACGTTATACACATTGCGCCACGTAGAGCACGTTATACACATTACGCAAGGTAGAGCACGTTATACACATTGCGCCAGGCAGAGCACATTATACACTTTGCGCCAGGCAGAGCACATTATACACATTGCGCCAGGCAGAGCATGTTATGCACATTGCACCAGGTAGATCACATTATACACACTGCACCAGCAGGGGCGTCAGAACGTTTTTAGGTTGGGGGGGGCAAGATATAGTCTCATTTTGGCGCCCCTAAATTGCTGAATCGCTAAAGGCCAGATCCACCTGAAATACACTGAGAAGGCCAGATCCACACTAAGGGGGTCATTCAGATCTGATCGCTGCTGTATGTTTTCACACAGTGGGCAATCAGGTATTAACGGCGCAGTGGCGTTGGACAGCAACAAAGGGTGTCGCTGGTCATCGAGGGGATGATGCGAAAAATCCGTTGGCACGGGCGTTTGCAAGGTGATTGACAGGAAGTGGCAGTTTGTGGGTGGAAACTGACCGTTTACTGGGAGTGTCCGGAAAACCGCAGGTGTGCCCAAGCGTTTTCAGGGAGGGTGTCTGGTGTCAGCTCCGGCCCGATCAGCCTGATGTGATCGCACTATAGGAGTAAGTCGTAGGCTGCGCAGAGACTGCACAAAGTGGATTTTAGTGGATTTTAGCAGCTCGGCGTACACATGCAGTCGAACACTTGCACGGCAAATATACACTACCCCTGGAGGTGGCGACTATTTGAAGACAGAACAGCAAAATAAGCAGCTCAGCTCTCCCATGCCACTCTAGTTTCCCACCATGTGCCCCATGTAGCAGGGAGAGTAGGTCAAGCACTAGCAGTGACCAGTGCAGTGCTGGCGTCATGGTGACTGATCGTAGTGGCCATGGGAGTTACAGGGAGGGTGAAGGCAGGGACATAGACGGGGAGTTACAGGGAGGGTGAGGGCATGGGCGCTGACAGGGAGTTAGAAGGAGCGTGAGGAGCACTGAGGGGGGAGTTACAGGGAGGGTGAGGGCAGAGATGCTGACGGGGCGTTACATGGCGGGTGAGGCAGGGACACTGATGGGTAGTTACATGGCGGGTGAGGGCAGGGACACAGACGGGGAGTTACAGGGAGGGTGAGGGCATGGGTGCTGACAGGGAGTTCGAAGGAGCATGAGGAGCACTGAGGGTCGAGTTACAGGAAGGATGAGGACTGGGAAGATGAGGGGAGAGTTACAGGGAGGGTGAGAGTAGGGATGCTGAGGGGGGAGTTAGAAGGAGGATGAGTGCACACTGAGGGGGGAGCTACATGGAGGGTGAGGGCAGGGATGCTGACTGGGAGTTACAGGGAGCGTGAGGGCATGGGTGCTGATGGGGTGTTAAAGGGAGGGTCAAGGCAGGGGCACTGAGGGGGGAGTTACAGGGAGGGTAAGGGCAGGGGCACCGAGGATGGACTTACAGGGAGTGAGGGAAGGGGCATATAAAAATAGCTTTATTAGAACAAATGAAATACTCTAAATCCAAGTGTGGATTAAACATTCACATACAGATTATAACATACGGAGAGCCACTACCCCCCCCCCCCCCCCCCCCCGACTGCTGATTACCATATATTTGGAGTGTAAGTAGCGCCTCCTCTTTTCTTTAGGAAGAGGCAGCAGCCTGTCACACATGGGATTCTGTCTGTGTGCTACGGCTATCACTTTGATTTAGAGCAGCCCACTGGGGAGGCGGAGCTCGGGACTCGGAGAGTACCTAGAGCTGCCTGAGATAGTGTGGTCTTCCTGGGCGGGTGAGCGGCACATCTCTTCCTGCCGCCATCGCCACTGCTGCTCTGCCTGTGGTAAGTGAGACAGGCTCTGGCAGCAGCGGCAGCAACAGGCAGAACTATGCGGCTCCCTCAGTAAGGAGGCAGAGAGGGGGGAGCTGCTTTTCATGAGGCATTTCTCAGCAAGGTGGTGTGACAGGGAGATAGAAAGTGTCAGGGAAATAGTGGCTTACAAAAAGACATTGGGTGGCAGAAAAATAGTGGGTGACGGTTAGGGAGACAGGGAGATACTAGGTGATGGAGACACTGGGTGAAAGGTAGAGAGGGTGACAGGGAGAGAGAGCTACAGGGAGATAATGGGTGACATGGTGAGGGTGACAGGGGGATAGTGGGTGACATGGTGAGGGTGACAGGTGGATAGTGGGTGACATGGTGTGGGTGACAGGTGGATAGTGGGTGACATAGTGAGGGTGGCAGGTGGATAGTGGGTGACATGGTGAGGGTGAGAGGTGGATAGTGGGTGACATGCTGAGGGTGACAGGGGGATAGTGGGTGACATGGTGAAGGTGACGGGGGGATAGTGGGTGACATGGTGAGGGTGAGAGGTGGATAGTGGGTGACATGCTGAGGGTGACGGGGATAGTGGGTGACATGGTGAGGGTGACGGGGGGATAGTGGGTGACATGGTGAGGGTGACGGGGGGATAGTGGGTGACATGAGGGTGATGGGGGATAGTGGGTGACATGGTGAGGGTGACGGGGGATAGTGGGTGACAGCGAGGGTGACAGGTGGATAGTGGGTGACATGGTGAGGGTGACGGGGGATAGTGGGTGACAGTCAGGGTGACAGGTGGATAGTGGGTGACATGGTGAGGGTGATGGGGGGATAGTGGGTGACAGTGAGGGTGACAGGTGGATAGTGGGTGACATGGTGAGTGTGACAGGGGGATAGTGGGTGACAGGGGGATAGTGGGTGACATGGTGAAGGTGAGAGGTGGATAGTGGGTGACATGGTGAGGGTGACAGGGGAATAGTGGGTGACATGGTAAGGGTGACAAGGGGATAGTGGGTGACATGGTGAGGGTGAGAGGTGGATAGTGGGTGACTGTGAAGGTGACAGGGATAGTGGGTGACAGGGGGATAGTGGGTGACATGGTGAGGGTGAGAGGTGTATAGTGGGTGACATGCTGAGGGTGACAGGGGAATAGTGGGTGACATGGTGAGGGTGAGAGGTGGATAGTGGGTGACAGGGGGATAGTGGGTGACATGGTGAGGGTGACAGGGGGATAGTGGGTGACATGGTGAGGGTGACGGGGGGATAATGGGTGACAGGTGGATAGTGGGTGAGAGGTGGATAGTGGGTGACATGGTGAGGCTGACAGGGGTATAGTGGGTGACAGGGGGATAGTGGGTGACATTATGAGGGTGAGAGGTGGATAGTGGGTGACAGGGGAATAGTGGGTGACATGGTGAGGGTGAGAGGTGAATAGTAGGTGACATGGTGAGGGTGACAGGGGGATAGTCGGTGACATGGTGAGGGTGATGGGGGGAAAGTGGGTGACATGGTGAGGGTGACGGGGATAGTGGGTGACATGAGGGTGACGGGGGATAGTGGGTGACATGGTGAGGGTGACGGTGGGATAGTGGGTGACATGGTGAGGGTGACAGGGGGATAGTGGGTGACATGGTGAGGGTGATGGGGGGATAGTGGGTGACATGGTGAGGGTGACGGGGATAGCGGGTGACATGAGGGTGACGGGGGATAGTGGGTGACATGGTGAGGGTGACGGGGGGATAGTGGGTGACATGGTGAGGGTGACGGGGGAAAAGTGGGTGACATGGTGAGGGTGACGGGGGGATAGTGGGTGACATGGTGACGGTGAGAGGTGGATAGTGGGTGACATAGTGAGGGTGGCAGGTGGATAGTGGGTGACATGCTGAGGGTGACAGGGGGATAGTGGGTGACATGGTGAGGGTGACGGGGGGATAGTGGGTGACATGGTGAGGGTGACGGGGGGATAGTGGGTGACATGGTGAGGGTGACGGGGGGATAGTGGGTGACATGAGGGTGACGGGGGGATAGTGGGTGACATGGTGAGGGTGACGGGGGAAAAGTGGGTGACATGGTGAGGGTGACGGGGGGATAGTGGGTGACATGGTGACGGTGAGAGGTGGATAGTGGGTGACATAGTGAGGGTGGCAGGTGGATAGTGGGTGACATGCTGAGGGTGACAGGGGGATAGTGGGTGACATGGTGAGGGTGACGGGGGGATAGTGGGTGACATGGTGAGGGTGACGGGGGGATAGTGGGTGACATGGTGAGGGTGACGGGGGGATAGTGGGTGACATGAGGGTGACGGGGGGATAGTGGGTGACATGGTGAGGGTGACAGGTGGATAGTGGGTGACATGGTGATGGTGACGGGGGGATAGTGGGTGACAGTGAGGGTGACGGGTGGATAGTGGGTGACATGGTGAGGGTGATGGGGGGATAGTGGGTGAGGGTGACAGGTGGATAGTGGGTGACATGGTGAGTGTGAAAGGGGGATAGTGGGTGACATGGTGAGGGTGAGAGGTGGATAGTGGGTGACATGGTGAGGGTGACAAGGGGATAGTGGGTGACATGGTGAGGGTGACAGAGGGATAGTGGTTGACATGGTGAGGGTGAGAGGTGGATAGTGGGTGACAGTGAAGGTGACAGAGGGATAGTGGGTGACATGGTGAGGGTGAGAGGTGTATAGTGGGTGACATGCTGAGGGTGACAGGGGAATAGTGGGTGACATGGTGAGGGTGAGAGGTGGATAGTGGGTGACATGGTGAGGGTGAGAGGTGGATAGTGGGTGACATGGTGAGGGTGACAGGGGGATAGTGGGTGACATGGTGAGGGTGACGGGGGATAGTGGGTGACATGAGGGTGACGGGGGGATAGTGGGTGACATGGTGAGGGTGACGGGGGGATAGTGGGTGACATGGTGAGGGTGACAGGTGGATAGTGGGTATAAGGTGGATAGTGGGTGATATGGTGAGGGTGACAGGGGTATAGTGGGTGACAGGGGGATAGTGGGTGACATTATGAGGGTGAGTGGTGGATAGTGGGTGACATGCTGAGGGTGACAGGGGAATAGTGGGTGACATGGTGAGGGTGAGAGGTGGATAGTAGGTGACATGGTGAGGGTGACAGGGGGATAGTCGGTGACATGATGGGGGGATAGTGGGTGACATGGTGAGGGTGACGGGGATAGTGGGTGACGGGGGGATAGTGGGTGACATGGTGAGGGTGACGGGGGGATAGTGGGTGACATGGTGAGGGTGACAGGGGGATAGTGGGTGACATGGTGAGGGTGATGGGGGGATAGTGGGTGACATGGTGAGGGTGACGGGGATAGTGGGTGACATGAGAGTGACGGGGGATAGTGGGTGACATGGTGAGGGTGACGGGGGGATAGTGGGTGACATGGTGAGGGTGACGGGGGGATAGTGGGTGACATGGTGAGGGTGACGGGGGGATAGTGGGTGACATGGTGAGGGTGACAGGGCGATAGTGGGTGACATGGTGAGGGTGACAGGTGGATAGTGGGTGACATAGTGAGGGTGACGGGGGATAGTGGGTGACATGGTGAGGGTGACGGGGGGGATAGTGGGTGACATGGTGAGGGTGACGGGGGGATAGTGGGTGACATGGTGAGGGTGACGGGGGGATAGTGGGTGACATGGTGAGGGTGACAGGGCGATAGTGGGTGACATGGTGAGGGTGACAGGGGGATAGTGAATGATAGGGCACAGCCAGCCTCCTAACCCCCCCCCACTGCACGGTGACAGGGGCAGGGGATGCCTCCCAGCAGCACTGACAGCCTCCTCCCCCACCCCTCCTTTCACAGAGCACAGAGGATGCCTCCAGTGGCACAGCCAGCCTCCTCTACCCCTAGTCACAGGGGATGCTTCCAGCGGCGTCTAAGGCAGCTTCCTCCCCCTCCCCCGCTGTCACAGGGGATGATGCCTCCAGCCGTCTCTTCCCTCTCTCCCCCACGCTGTCCTCGGGGATGCCTCCAGCCGCACAGTCCACAGCCAGCCTCCTCACCCTCTCCGTTCCCGCTCACCTGTCCGGCTCCAGGCTCAGTAGATCCGCCATCGGCTGCATCCATCGCGCGCGGAGAGATCCCCTCCTCCCTCAAGCTGACGGCCGGGATGCTCGCACCTCGCAGAGCAGAACTCAAGGAGGCGGAGCTCCTCTGGCTGCAGGGATGCTGCTGCTGCTGCTGTGTGACTAGCAGCACAGCGGCAGCTATAACAAACAAAAAAATGCCTGAAAATGACGGGGGAGGGGTCCGCACTGGGCGCGGGACGTTCACTACACGGAGCGGAGGATGTAATGTGCGGTCTTAATGTGCAGCACCAGGTAAAGCACTGGTCTGAATGGGAAGGGGGCAGAGAGATGGTGGTGGGATGCGGAATCACTAGCTAGTAGAAGGGGGTACACTGGACTGAATGAGGGGGCACTGTAATGGGACTGGCTGAGGGCGTTCTTCCTGAGGGGCAGTGAGATGGGGGCGAGGGAGTTCATGAGATGGTGGGGGACACTGGGCTGTATGGGGGGGCACTATGAATGGGGAGGCACTGAGCATGATGGGAAGGGGGCAGTGAGATAGGGGTGTGACACTGGGTTGGGGGGGATCAGCGTATCTGGACTGAATGGGGGGTTCTAGATGGGAGAACAGTGAGATAGCACAGTGGACTGGTTGGGGAGGGAAGGGAGAAACACTACTGGCAGGGTCAGTAATGGTGGGGGACAATGGGCTGGAGAAGGGGCATACACTGTGAACGGAGCATTGGCCTGCTGCTGTTCAGTTTCTTCCTGGCCCTGTACACTGGCTCCAGCACCACACACTCACACCCTTTCCCCAGTGTCCCTGCACCCTCAGCCCCAGCTCAATTACCTCTGCACTGCCAGCTAGCTCTGTGCAGGAATCTGTCCCCCGGTCGCGGGTCTGGCAAAAATCATCACACTGCCAGGTGATGTCACCCGGCGGCGGCTCCAGCTCTGACATGGACCTCTCCACCCCGTGGACTAGTGCAGCCAGCCATGATGGCATTGTTATCCACTAGCTCTTGCACCCGGCCCCGGAGCGCTGTGCTGCTGCTTCCCATGGTCGATGGCATGACTTTGTCAACTCCCTCACTCCTCTCAGCATGAGCGTGTTACTCTCTCTCTGGCCGGCACCGCCGTCTTCCCGCCCAGCAGCAGCCACCTGATGCACGTGTCCGCACGTCTGACCAATAACGTCAGAGCAGAAAGTCAGCTAGTGACCAATCAAGCACCAGAGAGTTAATCCCAAAGAAGCGTGTGTCCCTGGGGACCCTCCCATTCTTAAAAAGAGTCCCCAGTCCTCATTTTGGGGTAAAAAACGCGCTATAGTGCGTTTGTTTGTGATCACCGTGTATGTATGTATGTATGTATGTGTGTGTGTATATATATATATATATATATATATATATATATATATATATATACACACAGAGTAAAAACCACAGCACTCACCGCACCAGAAGCGGGGCACAGCTATGCACTTACCACTCACAGGGTGGGGTGCATGTAACACTGCACTCTCCACCACAGAAGCGGGGTACACAGCTGTACTTACCACTCACAGGGCGGGGTGCATGTAGCCCATGACCACATTGCTCTAATAAATACAGACAGAGAACCCAGCACTCACCAAAGTAAACTCACTTATCCTCAACAATTCAATAAATAAATGATGGGGGTTTAGTTGGTGGATTGGCCAATGCACGGAAGCCTGCAAACCGATTCAAGGTACCCCACCTTCATACAGGTCCTACACTATCACAGAGTCTTAAAACCTGACTACCACACTGCTGCATCATCTGCCTGCTAGATGTAATGTGTACCTGCCACAGACTTTATGGCTTTTAAAGGCACACTAGTCACCTATTGCACTGGCTCAAAGATGATTGCTAAAAAACAGCTGAGACAGGTTCAGGATAATAAAGTCCACACAGGGGTGCATGAGAAAGCTAGTGGCCACGGTTAATAAGAGCTAACCATAGATTAACCCCTTCATATACACACAGAGTAAAAACCACAGCACTCACCGCACCAGAAGCGGGGCTCAGCTATGCACTTACCACTCACAGGGTGGGGTGTATGTAACACTGCACTCTCCACCACAGAAGCGGGGTACACAGCTGTACTTACCACTCACAGGGCGGGGTGCATGTAGCCCATGACCACATTGCTCTAATAAATACAGACAGAGAACCCAGCACTCACCAAAGTAAACTCACTTATCCTCAACAATTCAATAAATAAATGATGGGGGTTTAGTTGGTGGATTGGCCAATGCACGGAAGCCTGTATAAAATCAGAGATACAGTCAGGAAGACAGACATGTCAAAATTGAAGGTAAACCCCAGCAACTTCTTGCCCATGGCCCATGACTTGCAGCATGAAGTACGTGGTCTATGGCATAATGTGCCCGTGTGGGCGCTATTATATCGGCAAGACCGAGTGCCAATTCAAAATTCGGATGGCGCAACACAGGCAGGCTATTCGCAATGCGCTTGCCACTAGCAGTGAGAACAGCCTGCGGCACGCTATTTTTTTGAGTTTAGACATGGCATTGCAACCTTTAAACATCGGATAATTGACCATGTACCGGAGTCACCCAGAGGTGGGAACAGAGGCAAAAAACGTCTCCAGCTGGAATCGATGTGGATACACAGATTAAATACACTCAGACCAGGTGGACTGGATGATAGTTTGGGGTTAATACACTTTCTGTAAGCATTGGTAGTGGCTATTATTTTTTTTTATGTAAGGGACTGATCACCATTGTTGTGTAGAACAACGTCCTAAGTGCATGTTTGGGTATAGGGGGGCATTCCGAGTTGTTCGCTCGTTAGCAGATTTTAGCAGCATTGCACACGCTAGGCCGCTGCCCTCTGGGAGTGTATTTTAGCTTAGCAGAATTGCGAACGAAAGATTAGCAGAATTGCGAATAGAAATTTCTTAGCAGTTTCTGAGTAGCTCCAGACTTACTCCTACATTGCGATCAGCTCAGCCCATTTCGTTCCTAGTGTGACGTCACAAACACACCCTGCGTTCGGCCAGCCACTCCCCCGTTTCTCCAGCCACTCCTGCGTTTTATCCTGGCACGCCTGCGTTTTTCCGCACACTCCCAGAAAACGGTCAGTTTCCGCCCAGAAACACCCACTTCCTGTCAATCACACTCCGATCACTTCAATGATGGAAATTCTTCGTTCGGACGTGAGTAAATCTACTAAGTTTTGTGCTAAAATACTTAGCGCATGCACACTGCGTACCATGCGCATGCGCATTTTCGCCTTAATCGCTCCGTTGCGAAAATCGGCAATGAGCGAACAACTCGGAATGACCCCCATAATCCGGACTGAGACCATCCCTGTTTCGTGCCTCTGTTAGTATGCTGAATATTGTTTTAGCAGGGTTCTTGTTGTAGGACATATTGCATTGGTGATACATAAGTTTATGCTCTTAGAGCATCCAGTATCATAACTTTTGCACCATAGGGGGTTATTTTGCCTCCCTTACCAAGTGCAGATGAGTGTGTATTTTTTTTATTATTAAACTTTTTAATGCACTTGTTTTATCTATATGATTGTGATTGTGCAGATAGGACTATATGTATTATATACCTGTCTTTCTCCGGCAGGGTCCACAGGTTATCCACAGGATAACAATGGGATATGATGGAGCGACAGCAGAGTGGCACCAATCAAAAGCTTTAAGGCCTCCCAGGATGCAACGGGCCTGTCCATATATTCCCAACAGCTGGCTCAGGCAAATCAGATTTTTGTTTGGTGCGGCAGGAGCCGGACCATGGTCAGAGGGCTGCTGTTCCTTTTAGCAGTCCTAAGCTTTCTTATGTTATTTTTCAGTCTTACTTGTTTTTTGAGTGACCTTTTCTAAACAGCGTCTTATACGCTTAGAAAGAGTCACTCCAACAACTCTCCGCCGGGCCGCGACAATGCCTACCCACGAGTACAGTGCTCTTTCGGCGGGCGTCTGTGTCGGATATACTAGCAGGTCCAGCAGACGTTACCAGGCTGTGGCCAGAGCACGGAGAGAAGGTAAGGCATCGATTCCGCTTAGTAGATGGAATATGGACACAGCCGCACTGTATTGGGAGGAGACTACCAAACAGTAGCTGACGCGGCTGCACCAGCGCTAGGCCTTAGGGATCATAGGCACCAGGAATAGTATGAGGTCGTGAGCCCTAGGGTTGATGTCAGCAGAGGGAGTTAGGACGCTCTCCTGGTCGCCCCTCCCCCCCAGTTCATGACCAGTTTCCGTCGGTCTCCCGCCATGAACTGTTTCCTCGCTTCCGTCCCAGACGCTACCACCAGGGGACTCGGTCGTAGCATAGGCCGCTGTGTCTGTGTTCACTAAGCGCTACCGTGAGGAGACCCGGTCGCAGCATTGGCGGCTGTGTGACCGGTGCGTCTGTGTTCACTATAGGTTCCCGGAACGACAGTGTACACTAGAAGCGTCTGGATCCACTCAGCAGGAGAGTGGAGTATCCATTGAATCATTAGCAGGTGAAAGGCTAACCAGACGATTGGGACGTGGACGAGGGAACCCGGTTCCGGAGCCAGTTACCCTAAGGTTACATCTGAAACGCCCACTGAATACTTTCATCTGGTGGAATGAATTTAAGAGTATACGCATATAGGAAGTATTAAGGGAAGTACTATTTTTTTTAAATTTTTTTTATATATTGCACACAAGATAAATCCACATTTTTTAATCATTTTTCACAATTAGCGCATCCTATTGCACCTAATCTATCTGTTCACCGGATCCACTCAGCGTTCGCTAACGTATTGATCGATACTGGAAGCAAGGCGAGTATCCCTGTATCCCACTCTACTGAGTACGGGCTACACAGCACTAAATTTCTATCTACTTTTTTCAGTATGAATAGTTAAGTGCCTATTGCACACGAGTCTGTGTACATTTACTGTGGTTTTCTGCGCATTGCGTCTGAATACGTTAGATCTGTGTAAAACAGGATTCAGGAATATGTACTCCTACATACTTTTAAATGTGTTTGTAGTTGATAATGTGCACATATGACTAATATATAACATGTGACTGACTGCTAGTGTGATTGCTGACTTTAATATATGTTTGGCAGTAGTTCTTCTGATCCTCAATGCTGGTGCATGGGTAGGGTCAGATTGATATCACTTTAGAGCAGAGGTTCTCAAACTCGGTCCTCGGGGGCCCACACAGTGCATGTTTTGCAGGTCTCCTCACAGAATCGCAAGTGAAATAATTAGCTCCACCTGTGGATCTTTTAAAATGTGTCAGTGAGTAATTAATACACCTGTGCACCTGCTGGGTTACCTGCAAAACATGCACTGTGTGGGCTCCCGAGGACAGAGTTTGAGAACCTCTGCTTTAGAAGGTTAAAGTGATTACAGTCACAAATCGTGTAGTACACTGTGAAAGGGGTGGTCTTCAGTATGCCGAATGTCGGGATCCCGGCGCACAGTATACCGGCGCCGGAATCCCGACACCCGGCATACCAACAGCTATTCTCCCTCGTGGGGGTCCACGACCCCCCTGGAGGGAGAATAAAATAGTGTGGCGCGCGTAGCGCGCCACCGTGCCCGCAGCGTGGCGAGCGCAGCAAGCCCGCAAGGGGCTCCTTTGCGCTCGCCACGCTGTCGGTATGCCGGCGGTCAGGCTCCCGGTGCCGGTATGCTGGTCACCGGGAGCCCGAGCGCCGGCATACCGTACAACACCCCTGTGAAAGTGTTGATTATTTATCATGTCTAAGAGCTGCAAAAGTGACAAAGGTACACTTACAGTAACACCAACACTCATATCATGTTTGTCTTGCAAAACTGTATTATCCTCTCAGGATCTGGTTCAGGATGGTTTATGTTTGCTTTTCAGCAAAATACAAGGTAGATCCCTGTACAACGTCAGGTACAGATGGATCCACCTTGGGCTATGTTTGCACAGACCTTGTCCAGTATAGGTGAACGGGTAATTCCTGCAGCTTCTTTACCAGGAATGGGGTACACTATTAACCCATAGATGCAGCTCCCTACCTACGCTATATCATTTCCCCCAGCAGCTTATCATATGAAGCAAGCTGATAAACCGATGGTAAATAAACCTTCACCTTCACAGGCTACAGAAGATGATTCATCAACAATTAACACTACTTCGGCATACGAAGAAGAGGAATAAGGTCTCAGCTCAGTGGATATAGCTGAATTAATTAGATCAATGAAGGTCATTCTATCCTTAGAGTATTCAGCAGAGCCAGTGTTAAAAACCAAGGCAACTGTATTTAAATGTCCCAAAACAGTTAAGACTGAGTTTCCAGGGTCAGACCAGCTGACTGAAATCATGGAAGAGGCTTGGGCTACACCCAATAAAAAATATAGAATTCCCAAGAAAAGGGATTCCAATTATCCTTTTCCAGCAGGGGACTGTTTAAAAAGGGAGGTGGCTCCTAAAGTAGATACGCACGTAATTCGATTAGTGCGAAAATCTATATTGCCTTTACCGTCAACATCATTAAATGATGTCATGGATAGGAGAGTGGATGGTTTTCTGAAAACCATATTTTCTCTGTCTGGGGTAGTCATAAGGCCAGCCATGACTTTAGCTTGGATGACAAAGGCAGTGGCTGCCTGGGCTGATGTACTGGAAGAGGATGTTTTCTCAGCTTCTAGAGAACAAAAATCCTATAGCTCGTATTAAACAGGCTGCAGTATTCTTGGAAGAAGCGGCATTAGATATGTGTACTATTGCTTCTAGGGCATCAGCCTCAACAAAAGCTGCTCGCAGAGCACGTTGGTTGCGTACGTGGAAAGCTGATTCAGAATCTAAGAAGGTTTTGGAATCTTTGCCTTTTGCTGGAAATATTCTTTTTGGTAAAGAATTGACAGATATTCTGGAGTCAGAAGCAGACTCCAAGAAGGTCAAGTTTCCTTTCACATATAACCCCAAACCTAAGGGTCCAGTTTTTCGGCCGCAAGGAAAAGCGAAGGGAAAAAGTGATCGTAAGCAGCCCCAATACAATAAGTTGGGTAAGTCAAAGAAGCATTGGGCTACCAGAGGGCCAGCTTCCAAACCAGAAGATAAGCCATCAGCCTGATGGTGTGGGCCTCCTCCTGGGGGACCCCAGTGTAGGGGGCCAGCTTCTTCAGTTTGCACAGATCTGGCAGCAGTCTACAACAGATGCCTGGGTGCAAGAAGCGGTATCTCTAGGTTATGCTTTTCCCTTCAAGAAGCATCCTCCTCGAAGGTTCTTCGGCACAAGCCTGTCTTGGGTGGAGGCGAAGGCAAGGGCCTTGCAAAAAGCAGTTCAGAAATTGCTTCAGTCAGGAGTAGTCATTCCAGTACCCCCTGCACAACGGGGACAGGGTTTTTACTCCAACCTGTTTTTGGTTCAGAAGCCAAATGGGTCTTTTCGACCCATTCTCAATCTCAAAATGCTAAACAAATACATTTGGGTACCACAGTTTCACATGGAGACGTTACGCGCCATAGTTTTGGCCTTGGAACCAGGGGATTATATGGTATCCCTGGATATTCAGGATGCATACCTACATGTTCCTATAGCACTGTCCCATCGGTGTTATCTCAGGTTCGCCATCCTCCAGCAGCATTTTCAGGCCTTACCCTTTGGGTTAGCCACAGCCCCCAGAGTATTTACCAAGATCATGGTGGTAATGGCAGCTTATCTCCGCAAGCAGGGGATAAGAATTTTTCCATACCTCGACGACCTTTCAATCCTGGCACAATCACAGGAATTGCTCCTGTGCCATCTCCAACAGACAATAACATGTCTGCAGAGGCACGGGTGGCTCATAAATTATGCAAAGTCATCTCTGGTTCCGTCACAACGTATGACTCACTTGGGGGCTGTACTGGAGTCAAGTCTGCAGAAAGTATGTTTACCTCGGAACAAGATATCCAAGGTACAGTCAAAGACTCAGGAATTGTTACACAGTCAAACAGTATCAATTCACGCAGCAATGCGAGTGATGGGTTTGATGGTGTCAACATTCGACATGGTGGAGTATGCACAATTCCATTCAAGACCTCTGCAGCATCTGATTCTGGCCAGATGGAATGGAGTACATCAGACAATAAAGAAACAGACTATGGTACTTTCAGAAAAGGTAAGAAAGTCTGGACCCGAAATCTTTCAGAGTTTCCAGGGTCTTAGCTTTCCTTCAGGCAGGAATGGATAAAGGTTTGAAGGTAGCTTCCTTGAGAGTGCAAGTATCAGCATTTATTGTATGGTTCCAAAAGAAAATTGCCAATTTACAGGATGTGCGTACTTTTTTCCAGGGAATGCTGCGCATTCAAACTCCTTTTGTTCCTCCTACAGCGCCTTGGGACTTAAGTCTAGTCCTGAAAGTTCTTCAAATTGCTCCATTTGAACCACTTAATAAAGTGGATCTTAAATGGTTGACAGCTAAAGTTCTCTTTCTACTGACTATGGCATCAGCTAGAAGAGTGTCAGATTTAGGAGCGCTGTCATGTCGTTCCCCTTTTCTGATTTTTTTTATCCAAATAAAGCAGTTCTAAGAACTAGGTCTGGGTATCTTCCTAAGGTGGTTTCTAAATTCCACTTTAATGAAGAAATTGTAGTTCCGGTTTTTCAGGTATCGGGACTTTCTGCAGGAGATGCGTCACTGGACGTGGTACGGGCATTAAGGATCTACGTGGATCATACCAGTGCCATCAGAAAGACAGATTATCTCTTTATTCTCTACGGCTTTCACGAGAGGATGGCCTGCTACTAAACAGACGCTGGCAAGATGGCTTCGAATGACTATTTCAGAAGCATACTCTCAAGCTGATCTCCCTGTTCCGGCTGTCTCTGCTCACTCTACTCGTAAGGTAGGTCGTTCACGGGCAGCACAACGTGGTGCTTCAGCAGAACAGATATGTAAGGCAGCCACATGGTCTTCCATTAACACATTTATTAGACATTATGCCTTGGATACTTTTGCCTCTCATGACACTGAATTCGGGCGTAAGGTTCTCCTATCCAATCAGGAGCGTACCCACAACTAAATTGCTTTGGGAAATCCCATTGTTATCGTGTGGATAACCTGTGGACCCTGCCAGAGAAATATACGTTATGGTAAGAACTTACCGTTGATAACGGTATTTCTCCTCAGTCCACAGGGATCCCACCCTGACACACCTGATTTGAGGATCCTTCTACTCACTAACCTCTTCCTTATTGTACCGAAGGGTTCTTCTCGCCTGATTAGGGCTATCTATGATGCTCCTGCCTTGAGCTTTGGAATACAACTGATTTGCCTGAGCCAGTGGGCGGGGATATATGGACGGGCCCGTTGCATCCTGGGAGACCTTAAAGCTTTTGATCGTTTGGTGCCAATCTGCTGTCGCTCCATCATATCCCATTGTTATCCTGTGGAACCTGTGGACTTAGGAGAAATACCGTTATCAATGGTAAGTTCTTACCATAACGTATATTTCATTATGTCACATTGTCCTGGTCTATTTTTTCGTGTGCAGGAAACTGCACAGGATCTAATGGTCCACGACAATACCTATGAATTACGTGTTTTTTTTTAAGCTATTGAATATCCTGACAGGACTACATGCCATATTCTCTTATTTGAGCACATTATATAACTTTTTTGTGGGTTAGCTTGATGCACTAACAAGTCTCAATGTTTGATTTTGTTACACAGCGTTACTATGTTCACGCAGCTGGCTGGTTGCCACTACGTCACTTCCGCATCATGTGATGCGCTATGGGGCACTGGGCAGGAAGTCCGGATGATGTGGCCATGGTGAACGCCGGTTGGGGGATGTCTGGAGGGGGGTAAGTTTGTCTATTTAAATGTTTCACTGTTATTTTTGCACTTGTCCTGAAAATGGGGAGGTGGTCCCTGAAACGTTGACAGCACAAAATACACATTTGTTTTAAATCTACCAGCCTGAGTGCCGCCTCAACTCTCTCCCTATATATATATATATATATATATATATATATATATATATATATTCTCTCTCTCTCTCTCTATATATATATATATATATATATATCAAAAAGGAAAATATTCGGCACTCCCATAAATTCAATGATACAACTCGCCTGGTGCCATCCACAGAACAGGTCATGTAGGAAATGGATATTGGCGGCACTCACGGTCTTTACATGGACATCAGGAAATGAAATAAATCAGATCTGTGTTGCTTAACGTTTCGGTCTTTATTCGACCGTCATCAGAAGTCACAATGAATTATTACAAAATCTTACCTTTATACAAACAGAGTATCACCACACGTGCAGCGTCCCCGCATCTCACGGAGACTCATTTCCGGTTGCGTCATTCCCCATAGACAACCTTGTCATGCAGGCGTCGCATACCGGTGTGCGTGTATCCCATCACCATGGTAACAAATATACAAAAGGTGGATCCCGTGATCCGGGCAATAACACTGTTCGAAAAGGAGCAAATGAAATACATATATAGCAGCTGGGGACATACATAATAAATGAAAACGAATATATCTTGAGGCGTGCATAAACTGCGTATAAACAACCTTGAATCCACTTTGCCTATGTTATCAAGGTACAAATCATTATATAAGCAGCAAATATACTAGAAAATTATTATACAAAACAAGCCAGAGAGAGGGTTTCATTTAGAGATGAGCGCCTGAAATTTTTCGGGTTTTGTGTTTTGGTTTTGGGTTCGGTTCCGCGGCCGTGTTTTGGGTTCGACCGCGTTTTGGCAAAACCTCACCGAATTTTTTTTGTCGGATTCGGGTGTGTTTTGGATTCGGGTGTTTTTTTCAAAAAACACTAAAAAACAGCTTAAATCATAGAATTTGGGGGTCATTTTGATCCCAAAGTATTATTAACCTCAAAAACCATAATTTACACTCATTTTCAGTCTATTCTGAATACCTCACACCTCACAATATTATTTTTAGTCCTAAAATTTGCACCGAGGTCGCTGTGTGAGTAAGATAAGCGACCCTAGTGGCCGACACAAACACCGGGCCCATCTAGGAGTGGCACTGCAGTGTCACGCAGGATGTCCCTTCCAAAAAACCCTCCCCAAACAGCACATGACGCAAAGAAAAAAAGAGGCGCAATGAGGTAGCTGTGTGAGTAAGATTAGCGACCCTAGTGGCCGACACAAACACCGGGCCCATCTAGGAGTGGCACTGCAGTGTCACGCAGGATGTCCCTTCCAAAAAACCCTCCCCAAACAGCACATGACGCAAAGAAAAAAAGAGGCGCAATGAGGTAGCTGTGTGAGTAAGATTAGCGACCCTAGTGGCCGACACAAACACCGGGCCCATCTAGGAGTGGCACTGCAGTGTCACGCAGGATGGCCCTTCCAAAAAACCCTCCCCAAACAGCACATGACGCAAAGAAAAAAAGAGGCGCAATGAGGTAGCTGTGTGAGTAAGATTAGCGACCCTAGTGGCCGACACAAACACCGGGCCCATCTAGGAGTGGCACTGCAGTGTCACGTAGGATGTCCCTTCCAAAAAACCCTCCCCAAACAGCACATGACGCAAAGAAAAAAAGAGGCGCAATGAGGTAGCTGTGTGAGTAAGATTAGCGACCGTAGTGGCCGACACAAACACCGGGCCCATTTAGGAGTGGCACTGCAGTGTCACGTAGGATGTCCCTTCCAAAAAACCCTCCCCAAACAGCACATGACGCAAAGAAAAAGAGATAGTATACTCGTAACTAGTATGTATGTATAAAGAAAGAAAAAAAAACCACGGTTAGGTGGTATATACAATTATGGACGGGCTGCCGAGTGCCGACACAGAGGTAGCCACAGCCGTGAACTACCGCACTGTACTGTGTCTGCTGCTAATATAGACTGGTTGATAAAGAGATAGTATACTCGTAACTAGTATGTATGTATAAAGAAAGAAAAAAAAACCACGGTTAGGTGGTATATACAATTATGGACGGGCTGCCGAGTGCCGACACAGAGGTAGCCACAGCCGTGAACTACCGCACTGTACTGTGTCTGCTGCTAATATATAGACTGGTTGATAAAGAGATAGTATACTCGTAACTAGTATGTATGTATAAAGAAAGAAAAAAAAACCACGGTTAGGTGGTATATACAATTATGGACGGGCTGCCGAGTGCCGACACAGAGGTAGCCACAGCCGTGAACTACCGCACTGTACTGTGTCTGCTGCTAATATAGACTGGTTGATAAAGAGATAGTATACTCGTAACTAGTATGTATGTATAAAGAAAGAAAAAAAAACCACGGTTAGGTGGTATATACAATTATGGACGGGCTGCCGAGTGCCGACACAGAGGTAGCCACAGCCGTGAACTACCGCACTGTACTGTGTCTGCTGCTAATATATAGACTGGTTGATAAAGAGATAGTATACTCGTAACTAGTATGTATGTATAAAGAAAGAAAAAAAAACCACGGTTAGGTGGTATATACAATTATGGACGGGCTGCCGAGTGCCGACACAGAGGTAGCCACAGCCGTGAACTACCGCACTGTACTGTGTCTGCTGCTAATATATAGACTGGTTGATAAAGAGATAGTATACTCGTAACTAGTATGTATGTATAAAGAAAGAAAAAAAAACCACGGTTAGGTGGTATATACAATTATGGACGGGCTGCCGAGTGCCGACACAGAGGTAGCCACAGCCGTGAACTACCGCACTGTACTGTGTCTGCTGCTAATATATAGACTGGTTGATAAAGAGATAGTATACTCGTAACTAGTATGTATGTATAAAGAAAGAAAAAAAAACCACGGTTAGGTGGTATATACAATTATGGACGGGCTGCCGAGTGCCGACACAGAGGTAGCCACAGCCGTGAACTACCGCACTGTACTGTGTCTGCTGCTAATATATAGACTGGTTGATAAAGAGATAGTATACTCGTAACTAGTATGTATGTATAAAGAAAGAAAAAAAAACCACGGTTAGGTGGTATATACAATTATGGACGGGCTGCCGAGTGCCGACACAGAGGTAGCCACAGCCGTGAACTACCGCACTGTACTGTGTCTGCTGCTAATATAGACTGGTTGATAAAGAGATAGTATACTACTAATATTATATACTGGTGGTCAGGTCACTGGTCACTAGTCACACTGGCAGTGGCACTCCTGCAGCAAAAGTGTGCACTGTTTAATTTTAATATAATATTATGTACTCCTGGCTCCTGCTATAACCTATAACTGGCACTGCAGTAGTGCTCCCCAGTCTCCCCCACAATTATAAGCTGTGTGAGCTGAGCAGTCAGACAGATATATAATATATATATAGATGATGCAGCACACTGGCCTGAGCCTGAGCAGTGCACACAGATATGGTATGTGACTGACTGAGTCACTGTGTGTATCGCTTTTTTCAGGCAGAGAACGGATATATTAAATAAACTGCACTGTGTGTCTGGTGGTCACTCACTATATAATATATTATGTACTCCTGGCTCCTGCTATAACCTATAACTGGCACTGCAGTAGTGCTCCCCAGTCTCCCCCACAATTATAAGCTGTGTGAGCTGAGCAGTCAGACAGATATATATAATATTATATATAGATAATAGATGATGCAGCACACTGGCCTGAGCCTGAGCAGTGCACACAGATATGGTATGTGACTGAGTCACTGTGTGCTGTGTATCGCTTTTTTCAGGCAGAGAACGGATTATAAATAAAAGTGGTGGTCACTGGTCACTATCAGCAAAACTCTGCACTGTACATACACTACTGAGTACTCCTAATGCTCCCCAAAATTAGTAAATCAAGTGTCTCTCTAATCTATTCTAATTCTAAACGGAGAGGACGCCAGCCACGTCCTCTCCCTATCAATCTCAATGCACGTGTGAAAATGGCGGCGACGCGCGGCTCCTTATATAGAATCCGAGTCTCGCGATAGAATCCGAGCCTCGCGAGAATCCGACAGCGTCATGATGACGTTCGGGCGCGCTCGGGTTAACCGAGCAAGGCGGGAAGATCCGAGTCGCTCGGACCCGTGAAAAAAAACATGAAGTTCTGGCGGGTTCGGATTCAGAGAAACCGAACCCGCTCATCTCTAGTTTCATTTAACCCATTGGGTGACACCGTATTTAACCGGTGTATCCAGCGGGCTTCTTTCTTTAAGAGGACTCTATGCCTATCTCCTCCCCGTTTGGAGAATGGGACCTGCTCTAACATTTTATAGCGTAAGGTGGCCAAACCATGCTGATATTGTTTAAAATGTTTAGCCACTGGCTGGTCAATGTGTTTTCCCTCTAAAATTTGCTTGATTGCACTTCTATGCTGTGACATTCTCTCTTTAAATTGACAAGTAGTTTTGCCTATGTAGAGGAGCCCACAGGGACACCGGATGCAATAAATGACAAATTTACTAATGCAGGTTAAAACCTGCCTAATCATGATTTTATGACCATTGTGTGGATGTAGTATATAGTCACCAGTCTCCAAATAGAGACAGGTGGTGCAACCCGTGCATTTATAATTGCCGGGTTTCTTGGAAAGAAAAGTAGCCATAGGGGGGACTGAGAATGAGGAGACATCATTATGTACTACCTTATCCCTGATATTTCTACCCCTCCTGTAGCATGGAAGATACCTACTGGTTTTAAGGCTAGACATATCTGGATCTGACTGTATTATTGGCCAGATACTTTTGGCTGTATCTGTCAGGTTTTGACTAGCAGTGGTAAAACTAGTGACACATACAACTGCATTAGATGCTCCCTTGTTTTGTATGGTCTTTTTTCTAGGAATTTTAGGTTCCAATAGTGCCCTTGCTCTAGCTGTCTGTAAAAGTTTGTTACTATAGCCTCTTTCCAAAAATTTCATGGTCATCAAATCCATCTGCTCTTTTTCATCCTCAGACTCACTGCAGATGCGATGCACCCGCAGGAACTGTGAATATGGCAGACCATTCTTCAATGCCTTCGGATGATGGCTAGAAGAAAGCAATAAACTGTTAACATCCGTAGGTTTTCTATAAATGCTGGTATTAAAATGGCCACCCTCTTGTCTAATTTCTACATCCAAAAAATGGATACTCAATGACTGAATGTCAAAAGTAAACTTGATGGCACTGTCCATCATGTTAACCATGTGCATCATTTCCACGAAATCCTCACGGGAACCTGTCCAAAGAATAAAAATATCGTCGATGTAACGAGTGTACAAAGCGATATTGGTCTTAAATCGAATGTCTGAAAAAAAGAGATCTTGCTCAACACCGAACATAAAGGCATTAGCGTATGCCGGTGCTGCGCATGATCCCATTGCACAGCCTCTTTCTTGCTTAAAAAATTCATTGTTAAAAAGAAAATAATTTCTAACTAACGTTAAATTAAGCAGTGACATAAAAAAGTCAATGTCAGGACCAGTATACTTGGGATTACCATCTATAAGCGTTCTCACTGCATTAAGACCCCGATCATGGGGAATGCTGGTGTACAGGCTAACCACATCCGCCGTGCACAACCAGCATTCACCCGGGGTAACATGTGTTTCTCTCAGTTTCGCTAAAAAAGTAGTGGTATCCTTAAGATATGTAGCTTCATTCTGAATAACCGGTTGAAGATAGAAATCTATATATTGGGCAACTTTGGAATATAAAGAATTCCTGGCTGCTATTATGGGTCGTCCAGGAGGACATACTGGGTCTTTATGCAGCTTAGGTATGGTATAAAAGACTGGTACATTAGGTGCCCTCACTACCAGCGCTTTACTAGTGGCATTAGAAATAATACCACCTGTTTCTGCCTGTAGTAATAAATTATTCAATTCACCGGTAAATTCAGAAGTGGGATCAACCTCTAGCTTAGTGTATACTGTCTGATCGTTAAGCTGACGATATGCCTCTTTTTTGTAGTCCACCAAATCCTGTATCACGATGCCTCCCCCCTTATCGGCAGGGCGCACCGTGATATCAGTGTAAGCTGATAAATGCTGCAGAGCTAAACGCTCTGCCTTAGTGATATTTGAAACGAATGAACTGCTGGACTTACTGCAGTTATCAATGCTTTGAGACATAGTGCGTGTGAACACTTTAATAGCAGAATTAGTGGAATAAGGGTCAAAGGTGGAAGTAGCTTTGACAGGACAATCTGCCACATCCTCTTTGGGGGTAACATGAGAGTTAAAGAACTCCTTTAAACGCAATAACCTGCTAAATCTGCAGAGATCAACTCTGCTTTCAAAATCATTATGCAAATTAGTAGGTACAAAGTTCAGTCCCTTGGATAGTATACTCCTTTCATCTTCAGTAAGGGACCTAGATGAAAGATTGTATATTACTTCTTGGTCTTTGCGCCTTTTGCGCCCTTCCCTTTGGCACTGGCCGCCACGTCGGGTTCTGCTTCGACAGGGCTTTCTCTTTGGGCCCTCGTCTGCACTCCTAAAGGGACCGGCTGTGGTGGGGGGCGACGTCGTCTAGATGGACCCGGGTCTGATTCACTATTGGAGGCACCGCTGGAAGTGTCACCCTCCAATGGAAAGCGACGTGCTCTCCTCGAATTACGAGATCGGAAATTATAAGGTCTAGACATTGTATCATTGGCCCAAAGGTACACTTTGTTTTCTGCATAATCCTTGGTCACCGTGGAAAACTTTTTTTATTCGTTTTCATTTATTATGTATGTCCCCAGCTGCTATATATGTATTTCATTTGCTCCTTTTCGAACAGTGTTATTGCCCGGATCACGGGATCCACCTTTTGTATATTTGTTACCATGGTGATGGGATACACGCACACCGGTATGCGACGCCTGCATGACAAGGTTGTCTATGGGGAATGACGCAACCGGAAATGAGTCTCCGTGAGATGCGGGGACGCTGCACGTGTGGTGATACTCTGTTTGTATAAAGGTAAGATTTTGTAATAATTCATTGTGACTTCTGATGACGGTCGAATAAAGACCGAAACGTTAAGCAACACAGATCTGATTTATTTCATTTCCTGATGTCCATGTAAAGACCGTGAGTGCCGCCAATATCCATTTCCTACATGACCTGTTCTGTGGATGGCACAAGGCGAGTTGTATCATTGAATTTATGGGAGTGCCGAATATTTTCCTTTTTGATGTACCACTGGGTTTGCTAACATTGGCATACCCAGATCATTAAGGCACCCGTTTGCCGATATCCTGATAGAGGCGATTACCGAACCGCCCAGCACTACACAACACATATCCAGAATGGAGACGGTGCAGGAGGAGGTCTCTGGATTCAGGCAAGCTGCACTACCGCAGGGAGAGTTGCTCACGCTTTCAGATCTGGATGCAGAGAGAATACTGGTCAAGGACAGACTAGCTTCTAATGTAGCAATTGATACTCCTGAGCAATTATATTTACAGCTGTTGAAACTAAAGAACCGTGAGACTGATTACTATTTACACGGAGTCTGCCTTTCCGACTACTATAGGGATAAGATGTTGCCTAGAGGATTTCGCATCCGCAACACCCCAACAATAGGACGACATAATCCGGAATTTTGTCGTAAATGGGCCGCAGTGCTCAACAAGGCATCTTTTGATCTCATCCTCCTGGTGGTTGAGGAGGCCACCAGAGAGCTTGATTTAGTCCGCACTAAGATAAGGGACATGGAAAAAATTGTCTTGCCTAAACTCAGCACAGATGCTAGCTGTGACTGGATCACTAAGCTTGCTACACAAGTCGAGAAGTACAAGGCGGATCTCGTCAAGTTTAAAACTAAAAAGTTTTCCACGGTGACCAAGGATTATGCAGAAAACAAAGTGTACCTTTGGGCCAATGATACAATGTCTAGACCTTATAATTTCCGATCTCGTAATTCGAGGAGAGCACGTCGCTTTCCATTGGAGGGTGACACTTCCAGCGGTGCCTCCAATAGTGAATCAGACCCGGGTCCATCTAGACGACGTCGCCCCCCACCACAGCCGGTCCCTTTAGGAGTGCAGACGAGGGCCCAAAGAGAAAGCCCTGTCGAAGCAGAACCCGACGTGGCGGCCAGTGCCAAAGGGAAGGGCGCAAAAGGCGCAAAGACCAAGAAGTAATATACAATCTTTCATCTAGGTCCCTTACTGAAGATGAAAGGAGTATACTATCCAAGGGACTGAACTTTGTACCTACTAATTTGCATAATGATTTTGAAAGCAGAGTTGATCTCTGCAGATTTAGCAGGTTATTGCGTTTAAAGGAGTTCTTTAACTCTCATGTTACCCCCAAAGAGGATGTGGCAGATTGTCCTGTCAAAGCTACTTCCACCTTTGACCCTTATTCCACTAATTCTGCTATTAAAGTGTTCACACGCACTATGTCTCAAAGCATTGATAACTGCAGTAAGTCCAGCAGTTCATTCGTTTCAAATATCACTAAGGCAGAGCGTTTAGCTCTGCAGCATTTATCAGCTTACACTGATATCACGGTGCGCCCTGCCGATAAGGGGGGAGGCATCGTGATACAGGATTTGGTGGACTACAAAAAAGAGGCATATCGTCAGCTTAACGATCAGACAGTATACACTAAGCTAGAGGTTGATCCCACTTCTGAATTTACCGGTGAATTGAATAATTTATTACTACAGGCAGAAACAGGTGGTATTATTTCTAATGCCACTAGTAAAGCGCTGGTAGTGAGGGCACCTAATGTACCAGTCTTTTATACCATACCTAAGCTGCATAAAGACCCAGTATGTCCTCCTGGACGACCCATAATAGCAGCCAGGAATTCTTTATATTCCAAAGTTGCCCAATATATAGATTTCTATCTTCAACCGGTTATTCAGAATGAAGCTACATATCTTAAGGATACCACTACTTTTTTAGCGAAACTGAGAGAAACACATGTTACCCCGGGTGAATGCTGGTTGTGCACGGCGGATGTGGTTAGCCTGTACACCAGCATTCCCCATGATCGGGGTCTTAATGCAGTGAGAACGCTTATAGATGGTAATCCCAAGTATACTGGTCCTGACATTGACTTTTTTATGTCACTGCTTAATTTAACGTTAGTTAGAAATTATTTTCTTTTTAACAATGAATTTTTTAAGCAAGAAAGAGGCTGTGCAATGGGATCATGCGCAGCACCGGCATACGCTAATGCCTTTATGTTCGGTGTTGAGCAAGATCTCTTTTTTTCAGACATTCGATTTAAGACCAATATCGCTTTGTACACTCGTTACATCGACGATATTTTTATTCTTTGGACAGGTTCCCGTGAGGATTTCGTGGAAATGATGCACATGGTTAACATGATGGACAGTGCCATCAAGTTTACTTTTGACATTCAGTCATTGAGTATCCATTTTTTGGATGTAGAAATTAGACAAGAGGGTGGCCATTTTAATACCAGCATTTATAGAAAACCTACGGATGTTAACAGTTTATTGCTTTCTTCTAGCCATCATCCGAAGGCATTGAAGAATGGTCTGCCATATTCACAGTTCCTGCGGGTGCATCGCATCTGCAGTGAGTCTGAGGATGAAAAAGAGCAGATGGATTTGATGACCATGAAATTTTTGGAAAGAGGCTATAGTAACAAACTTTTACAGACAGCTAGAGCAAGGGCACTATTGGAACCTAAAATTCCTAGAAAAAAGACCATACAAAACAAGGGAGCATCTAATGCAGTTGTATGTGTCACTAGTTTTACCACTGCTAGTCAAAACCTGACAGATACAGCCAAAAGTATCTGGCCAATAATACAGTCAGATCCAGATATGTCTAGCCTTAAAACCAGTAGGTATCTTCCATGCTACAGGAGGGGTAGAAATATCAGGGATAAGGTAGTACATAATGATGTCTCCTCATTCTCAGTCCCCCCTATGGCTACTTTTCTTTCCAAGAAACCCGGCAATTATAAATGCACGGGTTGCACCACCTGTCTCTATTTGGAGACTGGTGACTATATACTACATCCACACAATGGTCATAAAATCATGATTAGGCAGGTTTTAACCTGCATTAGTAAATTTGTCATTTATTGCATCCGGTGTCCCTGTGGGCTCCTCTACATAGGCAAAACTACTTGTCAATTTAAAGAGAGAATGTCACAGCATAGAAGTGCAATCAAGCAAATTTTAGAGGGAAAACACATTGACCAGCCAGTGGCTAAACATTTTAAACAATATCAGCATGGTTTGGCCACCTTACGCTATAAAATGTTAGAGCAGGTCCCATTCTCCAAACGGGGAGGAGATAGGCATAGAGTCCTCTTACAGAAAGAAGCCCGCTGGATACACCGGTTAAATACGGTGTCACCCAATGGGTTAAATGAAACCCTCTCTCTGGCTTGTTTTGTATAATAATTTTCTAGTATATTTGCTGCTTATATAATGATTTGTACCTTGATAACATAGGCAAAGTGGATTCAAGGTTGTTTATACGCAGTTTATGCACGCCTCAAGATATATTCGTTTTCATTTATTATGTATGTCCCCAGCTGCTATATATGTATTTCATTTGCTCCTTTTCGAACAGTGTTATTGCCCGGATCACAGGATCCACCTTTTGTATATTTGTTACCATGGTGATGGGATACACGCACACCGGTATGCGACGCCTGCATGACAAGGTTGTCTATGGGGAATGACGCAACCGGAAATGAGTCTCCGTGAGATGCGGGGACGCTGCACGTGTGGTGATACTCTGTTTGTATAAAGGTAAGATTTTGTAATAATTCATTGTGACTTCTGATGACGGTCGAATAAAGACCGAAACGTTAAGCAACACAGATCTGATTTATTTCATTTCCTGATGTCCATGTAAAGACCGTGAGTGCCGCCAATATCCATTTCCTATATATATATATATATATATATATATATATATATATATATACACACACACACACACATACTTCACTACAGATATATAAATTAGATGATTGCATTTAATTTTTTTTTTTTTTTTATAATCTCTTTATTAGACAGCCAAAGGGTCACAACATAAGGTACAAGAGATCAACATAATAGACATTCAGCGGTGACAGACAATCATGTGTCAATATGCAAGATAATGAAGGCTGTACAGGTTTTTATTTTATTTTTTATTTTGTGCCAACAATAAAAGAAAGAGAGTTAACAGTAAGTCACATCAAGTAATGCAAGCATTGCTGACTAGCAACGGTGTAAAGGGGCATAAGTCACCGAGGTGCACCTCTGTCCCAAATAGTAAAATTCACAATCATAAACAAAAAGAAAAACGAAATAAGCCAAGTCGCGCAGCTGGCAGAGAAAAAGAGAAATAGAAAAGGAAAAAAAGAGAAAGAGGTAGAGAAGAAAAAGAGGCAGTATAGAGATATTGTAGGTAGGTGAAATATGTTGCCAGGGGGGGGGGGGTATATTTCCTGGGGGGGAAAGGTAAGTCATGGTTCTGGAGCGAACACGGTGTCAAAAAGTGGGGAGTCGATGTCATGAGAACGGACTACAAAGTCAACTGACACGTCGAGTCACACCCAGTCAAGTGATGGTTCCCGCTATACGGCTAGTCAAATACCATGTTGTATCCCTGAAAACTTTCCAGATTCAGTCCCGTCTATCTATAGGTAAACTATCTATATAGATACCCCATTTTTTTATGGAAAAGCATCACCCCAGTTTCAATTTGGAAAGTGGCCATTCGCCTCTCACAAAATAATACATCCAATAAAGCGGATTCCCATTCTCCCAGTGATGGGGCCGTTTTATATATCCAATGTCTTAGTATCACCTTCTTTGCTACCGTGACCATCACAGTCAGCAAAGGAATCACAGGAGTGAGGTCAGATCGCAACCCCCAGGACGAGAACTCAGCGAAAAGTAACGGACCCACGTCTCTAGCGAGGTTTATTTTGAGTAAGCGAGATAAATATTGAAGGATCTTACACCAAAATCGTTTAATTTTCCCACAGAACCAGAGATTATGCGCAAGAGTAGCTCCACTCACTCCACATTTAGAGCAACTTCCCGATTCACCAGGGCGGAAATGTTGCCTTTGGGAGGGGGATATATACATCCTATTCACAATCCGCAACTGTATTTCCTGCAACGCCGCGGATTTTAGAGCCTTTAAGACTACCTCGGTGTTCGTGGAGATCTCGTCCATTGTGGGTGCCCCTGGGAGTTCCCGTTGCCATGTCTCAGAGAGGCATGTCCATGAAGGGGCTGACACTTCGATTAGGTCACTGTAGAGATGGCGAATCTTGGACGGATTATATCTACAAAATGTAAGAGTATCGAGGATAGCTCGATTAGAGATCCTCTTACCTATGGGGTCACCAAGTGAGTGGATATAATGACGTGTCTGGAGATACATAAAAAAGTTGGAGTGGGGTAAGGAGAATTTGTCTCGTAGTTGCATGAAAGAGAGCATCTGTCCCCCAGGATCAAAGACGTCCCTAATTGCTTGTATACCCTTAGATTTCCATGTATAGAAATATCGATTATCTAAAGAGGAGGGGAAATTGGGGTTGCCCCATAGGGGTATGTATGGTGACTCAAAGGGATCAGTATTAAACATCTTATGAATGGAGATCCAGGCCCTATAAGTGTCCCAAAATAAAACATTAGTCTTAAATTCCTGAGGGAGTTTAGATAGGGGGGGTGAAGCAGTGCTGCTGGGGAATAAGGGAAAAATAGTGCCTCCTCCAGTTCTAGGTTTGTAAATAAATCTGATCTAAGCAGCCAGTCTGAGGCAATCTTAAATAGTGCCGATCTAGCAAATATCGTCACATTAGGCATACTAAGACCACTTTACGCTTGTTGAGGAAGGTTCGGGCTTTGGGCATACTAGGTTTAGCATTTTTCCAGATAAATTAAGAAAACAGTTGTGAACAGAGCAGGGAATCCTGTTTGGAAATTGTGATTGGGAGCATTTGGAGTAGGTAAGGCAGTTTGGGGAAGATAACAGCCTTTATCACCGCTATTCTGCCCAAAAGAGAGAGTTTGAGGTCCTTCCAAGTTTCTAAACGTGTTTTGATTGTTTGGATAATGGGAGTATAATTAAACAGATATAACCGGGAGAGTTCCGAAGGGATATATATACCTAAATATTTTAGTTTATCTTGGGTCATGGTAAATTGTGAAGAGAATTCAGCGTATAAGAGGGGGTCATTAATATTAGTCAAAGGAAGTAGTTTGGATTTATGGGAGTTTATACGATAACCAGCGAAGGTGCTAAAACAATGAATAGTATCGAATATAGCCGGGATGGAAGTACGGGGGTTGGAAACAAATAAAATCATATCGTCTGCGAATAATCCAAGTTTAACCTCTTTCCCTCCCACTGAAATCCCAGAGAAAGCCGGTAACTTTCTCAGTGCTATCGCTAATGGCTCTAGAGCTGCCGCAAATAGCAAGGGGGATAAGGGGCAACCTTGCCTGGTTCCTCTATGAATCACTAAGGGTTGAGAAAGAAATCGATTAGTAAAAATTTGTGTAGATGCGTTATGATATATGTGTCACGATCCGGGTATCTGGACGCCATTTCTTACCTATCAGATGCCTCCTAAGGCTGGCTCAGCGCTCCAGGACCGGATCCCATCTGTTATCCTGATGTGCACATTCCCGCATCCTCTCCTGTCTCTCTGGACGCAGTCACAGTAACGCCTTATACATCTGGCATGGCGTCTCCCGCGGCCTCCGCCGCCGTCCCTGAGCTTCTGCATTCAGAGTGGCGATTACGTCAGCCGCGGCCTCCGCTGTGTCCGCGTGGTCGGATGTGCATCTGTCAGCCTGGCGTCTCCTGTCTCCGGTGGCCGGCGCCGCCATTACTGTTTTCCAGACCACATGGATTACAATCCAAACTTCCCTCCAAGTGTCTGCATGGGCGCAGCCATCTTGGATTCTGTCAGCTGATCTTTCCTACCAATCCGTTGTCAGTATTATTAATTTGCATAATTGCCTAGCCAATGCCTTCCTTGCTGCAGGTATAAATAGGTTGTGCCTGAGCAAGGAAGGCGTCAGTGCTTTGGTTGTCAAACCTAGTTCCAGTTTGTCTCTCTCCTGTGATTGTCTTCCAGGTTCCAGCTCCTGTCTCCAGACTTCTGCTATAGAGACCCGCACCAGCATTCCATCTGCGGTGTAGCCTGACTCTCCGATCCATTCTGGACTCACCTGTTTCCAGCTACAACATCACCTGCTTCCAGCTCAGCTTCCAGCAGTGTACAGCTTCTCTTAAAGGGCCGGTGTCCTTTCTGCAGTTTACCACTCTCCACCGGTATTATTATTTCTCCGCTCTCAAATTCTACATTTCATCTATATTGCATCGCTCTCGAGCTTTATTTATTATTTAACTGGTTCCAGCCAGTATCCACTCCGTGCCAACACCTGTCTGGTTCTAACCAGTACCCACAGCAGCATTTTATCTACAGCAGTCCAGCTTTCCCTGGAACACCAGCTGGTACGACCCTGGGCTTTCCTCATTGCTACAGTTGAGCCTGGTAAGGACTTTCCAACTTGCAGATAATAAGAACTGTCTCATACCACCAGTGCTCTGTGGCCCCTGCCACCCTGTAGTACCCAGGAACTGTATTATTATTTCTCTGCTGATTTTTATGTTTCTTTTTACTGCTACTGTGATGCATGGAGTTTGTCATAAATAAATATCATTGACTTTTACTCAAGTTGTCGTGGTCACGCCTTCGGGCGGTTTCTCTTCATGTTACTTACATGTCCAGGGGTCTGATACAACCTCCCAGGTTCCGGTACATCTCAGCCCCTACAACTGAGGCTTCCTTCCGTCAGCTCAGGCCCTCAGTTGTGACAGTAAGCACTGACCAAATGAATCCAGCCGGAGACCAGGATCAAGCGGCCAGGCCGATGCAAGAACTGGCAGCCCGACTTGAACATCAGGAGGCTGCACAGGGCCACATCATCCGCTGTCTCCAGGATCTCTCTACTCGGCTGGATGGGATTCAGACAACTCTCCGTGGATCAGGCGCATCTGGGGCGTCAACCACAGTGACTCCAACTATAACCCCACCCACCTTACCCGTTTCTGCTCCACGTCTTCATCTTCCAACGCCAGCAAAATTTGACGGATCTCCAAGATTCTGCAGGGGATTTCTCAACCAGTGTGAGATTCAGTTTGAGCTACAACCTGGCAATTTTCCCAGTGACCGTACAAAAATTGCCTACATCATCTCTCTTCTCAGTGGCTCAGCCCTCGACTGGGCATCACCGTTATGGGAGAGGTCCGACACCCTGCTATCTTCTTACACTGCATTCGTGTCAACATTCAGGCGCATCTTCGACGAGCCAGGCCGGGTAACTTCAGCTTCGTCTGAGATTCTCCGTTTACGCCAGGGATCACGTACTGTAGGACAATATCTTATACAGTTCCAGATTCTGGCATCTGAACTGGCATGGAACGACGAGGCCCTGTATGCTGCATTCTGGCATGGTTTATCCGAGCGTATTAAAGGTGAGTTAGCTACCAGAGACTTACCCTCCAAGTTAGATGAGCTAATCTCACTTTGTACGAAAGTTGACTTACGTTTCAGAGAGAGAGCAACTGAGCGTGGAAGATCATCTGCTCCAAAATCTTCTGCTCCTCCTCCTCGCCAACTGTCACCAACTAAAGATGAACCCATGCAAATTGGCCGTTCCCGTTTAACTCCTGCTGAGCGCCGAAGACGTCTCTCTGAGTCTCTCTGTCTGTATTGTGCAGCTCCGTCTCACACTATTAATGCCTGTCCCAAACGTCCGGGAAACTCCAAATCCTAGCTCGCCAAGGAGAGGGCCGGCTAGGAGTAATGATCTCCTCTCCATCTCCTCAAGATTGTAATCTCCCAGTCTCGCTTCAAGTTGCTCAACGTTATCAGAACGTCATTGCCCTCCTGGATTCCGGAGCAGCTGGGAACTTTATAACCGAAGCCTATGTTAAACGGTGGTCCCTACCCACCGAGAGACTTCCTTCCTCCTTTTCCTTAACTGCCGTGGATGGCAGTAAAATTTTTGATACAGTTATTGCTCTAAGGACTCTACCAGTTCGTCTGAGAGTGGGAGTTCTTCATTCCGAACTTATTTCACTTTTAGTGATTCCAAGAGCCACACATCCTGTGGTCCTGGGCCTTCCATGGCTCCGTCTTCACAATCCTACAACTGATTGGACGACTACGCAAATTCTGGCATGGGGTCCCTCCTGTGCTGAGACATGTTTGTTTAAAGTGTTGCCTGTCTGTTCTTTCTCCCCCAGGTCGTCTGATGTTCCACCTCCTCCATATCAAGATTTCACGGATGTGTTCAGTAAAGCTTCTGCTGATATCCTTCCTCCTCATAGAGAATGGGACTGCCCGATTGATCTCGTTCCAGGGAAGGTTCCACCTCGAGGCCGAACTTATCCGTTGTCTCTGCCTGAGACGCATTCTATGGAGGAATACATTAAAGAGAACCTAGCAAAGGGGTTCATTCGACCTTCTTCTTCTCCAGCCGGCGCAGGCTTCTTTTTTGTAAAAAAGAAAGATGGTGGTCTGCGGCCGTGCATCGACTACAGAGGTTTGAACGACATTACCATCAAGAACCGCTATCCTTTACCCCTGATTACTGAGCTCTTTGACAGAGTTAGCGGAGCTACCATCTTTACAAAGCTGGACTTGAGAGGTGCATACAATCTCATCCGGATCCGTGAGGGTGACGAGTGGAAGACCGCATTTAACACCCGTGACGGACATTACGAGTACCTCGTCATGCCCTTCGGATTGAGCAATGCTCCAGCTGTCTTCCAGCATTTCGTCAATGAGATTTTCAGAGACATTCTATACCGTCATGTCGTGGTCTATCTAGATCATAGGTCTTCAACCTGTGGCCCTCCAGCTGCTGTGAAACTACACATCCCAGCATGCCCTGCCACAGTTTTGCTATTAATGTATGCTAAAACTGAGGCAGGGCACGCTGGGATGTGTAGTTCCACAGCAGCTGGAGGGACACAGGTTGAAGACCCATGATCTAGATGATATCCTCATTTTTGCCAACAATTTAGAGGAACATCGTTTTTGGGTAAAGGAGGTTCTGTCCCGTCTCCGTGTCAATCATCTCTATTGCAAATTAGAGAAATGCGTCTTTGAAGTCAAGTCCATTCCGTTTCTAGGGTACATTGTGTCCGGTTCCGGACTAGAGATGGATCCTGAGAAACTACAAGCAATCCAGAATTGGCCGGTACCCTTAACCCTCAAAAGGGGTCCAGAGGTTCTTAGGGTTCGCCAATTATTACCGAAAGTTTATACGAGACTTTTCCACCATTGTGGCGCCTATTACTGCTTTCACCAAGAAGGGTGCTAACCCGTCCAAGTGGTCTGAAGAAGCCATGCAAGCTTTTCATCTTTTAAAACAGAGGTTCATCTCTGCGCCTGTCCTGAAACAGCCTGACATCGACTCTCCTTTCATCTTAGAGGTGGATGCCTCCTCCGTTGGAGTAGGAGCGGTGTTATCTCAGAGGGCTAAAGATGGCCATTTACATCCTTGCAGTTTCTTCTCACGGAAGTTCTCCCCAGCGGAGCGCAACTATGCCATTGGCGACCAGGAGTTGCAAGCCATCAAGCTCGCTCTAGAGGAGTGGAGATATCTGTTGGAGGGAGCTTCTCATTCAATCACCATCCTTACAGACCACAAGAACCTTCTATATCTGAAAGGCGCACAATGTCTTAACCCTCGTCAGGCCAGATGGGCACTTTTCTTTTCCAGATTCGACTTTAAACTCCAGTTCTGTCCGGGCTCTCAGAATCGCAAGGCCGATGCCCTTTCCCGCTCATGGGAGCAAGAAAATGAGTCAGAGTCTTCAGACAAGCATCCTATTATAAATCCGTTGGCATTCTCCACGGTAGGGATGGACTCTACGCCCCCATCAGGGGAAAGTTTTGTGAAGCCGACACTAAGGAAGAAGCTCATGCATTGGGCCCATGCTTCCCGCTTTGCCGGACATACAGGTATCCAAAAAACCCTGGAGTTTATATCTAGGTCCTATTGGTGGCCAACTCTGAAAAAGGACGTTTTGGAGTTTATTGCATCTTGCCCAAAGTGTGCTCAACATAAAGTATCCCGCCAGTCGCCTGCGGGGCAACTGGTTCCACTATCTGTTCCCCGTCGACCATGGACCCATTTGTCGATGGATTTTATTACAGATTTGCCCATGTGCAACAAGTTTAATACCATCTGGGTGGTAGTTGACCGGTTCACCAAGATGGCACACTTCATTCCTCTTACCGGTCTTCCGTCAGCTTCCAAGTTGGCTCAAGTATTCATACAAGAGATCTTTCGACTCCACGGTCTTCCAGAAGAAATTATCTCAGATCGAGGAGTTCAATTCACAGCCAAATTCTGGCGAAGTTTATGTCAAGTCCTCCAAGTCAAGCTAAAGTTTTCCACGGCTTACCATCCTCAGACCAATGGTCAAACTGAGAGGGTGAATCAGGACTTGGAGTCCTTCCTCCGCATCTATGTGTCCTCCTCTCAAGATGACTGGGTTCAATTACTTCCCTGGGCCGAGTTCTGTCATAACAACCAGTATCATTCTTCATCTTCTTCAACACCATTCTTCACCAACTTTGGATTCCACCCTAAAGTCCCTGAGTTCCAACCGCTTCCAGCAACTTCTGTTCCCGCAGTGGATATCACCTTGCATCAGTTTGCCAATATCTGGAAGAGCGTACGATCAGCTCTGCTCAAGGCATCGTTCAGGTACAAGAAGTTTGCGGATAAGAAGCGTCGACCAGTTCCTGCTCTCAAGGTGGGTGATCGGGTATGGTTATCCACGAAGAATTTGAGGTTAAGAGTTCCCAGTATGAAGTTTGCACCTCGCTACATCGGTCCTTTTAAAATTGATCAAGTCATCAATCCTGTTGCTTACAGACTCCAGTTGCCTCCCTTCTTAAAAATACCCAGGACATTCCATGTTTCCCTGTTGAAACCGCTAATCTTGAATCGGTTTCATTCCTCACTTCCTCCAACTCCGAAAGTCCAAACTCAACGAGGCGTTGAGTATGAAGTAGCCAAGATCCTGGACTCACGTCACCGTTACGGTCAACTTCAGTATCTTATTGACTGGAAGGGTTATGGCCCTGAGGAACGTTCATGGACCAATGCTTCTGATGTCCATGCTCCTGCCTTGGTCCGGAGATTCCATTCCAAGTTTCCTCAAAAGCCAAAGAAGTGTCCTGGGGCCACTCCTAAAGGGGGGGTGCTGTCACGATCCGGGTATCTGGACGCCATTTCTTACCTATCAGATGCCTCCTAAGGCTGGCTCAGCGCTCCAGGACCGGATCCCATCTGTTATCCTGATGTGCACATTCCCGCATCCTCTCCTGTCTCTCTGGCCGCAGTCACAGTAACGCCTTATACATCTGGCATGGTGTCTCCCGCGGCCTCCGCCGCCGTCCCTGAGCTTCTGCATTCAGAGTGGCGATTACGTCAGCCGCGGCCTCCGCTGTGTCCGCGTGGTCGGATGTGCATCTGTCAGCCTGGCGTCTCCTGTCTCCGGTGGCCGGCGCCGCCATTACTGTTTTCCAGACCACATGGATTACAATCCAAACTTCCCTCCAAGTGTCTGCATGGGCGCAGCCATCTTGGATTCTGTCAGCTGATCTTTCCTACCAATCCGTTGTCAGTATTATTAATTTGCATAATTGCCTAGCCAATGCCTTCCTTGCTGCAGGTATAAATAGGTTGTGCCTGAGCAAGGAAGGCGTCAGTGCTTTGGTTGTCAAACCTAGTTCCAGTTTGTCTCTCTCCTGTGATTGTCTTCCAGGTTCCAGCTCCTGTCTCCAGACTTCTGCTATAGAGACCCGCACCAGCATTCCATCTGCGGTGTAGCCTGACTCTCCGATCCATTCTGGACTCACCTGTTTCCAGCTACATCACCTGCTTCCAGCTCAGCTTCCAGCAGTGTACAGCTTCTCTTAAAGGGCCGGTGTCCTTTCTGCAGTTTACCACTCTCCACCGGTATTATTATTTCTCCGCTCTCAAATTCTACATTTCATCTATATTGCATCGCTCTCAAGCTTTATTTATTATTTAACTGGTTCCAGCCAGTATCCACTCCGTGCCAACACCTGTCTGGTTCTAACCAGTACCCACAGCAGCATTTTATCTACAGCAGTCCAGCTTTCCCTGGAACACCAGCTGGTACGACCCTGGGCTTTCCTCATTGCTACAGTTGAGCCTGGTAAGGACTTTCCAACTTGCAGATAATAAGAACTGTCTCATACCACCAGAGCTCTGTGGCCCCTGCCAACCTGTAGTACCCAGGAACTGTATTATTATTTCTCTGCTGATTTTTATGTTTCTTTTTACTGCTACTGTGATGCATGGAG